>NC_089862.1:36197844-36497844 GCF_036373705.1 Amia ocellicauda | reverse complement strand
CAGAGGCCAATCATGCTCCATAGTTTTTTCCCTGTCTCCTTCAAACTAAACTATCTAATAATTGAATTATCTTCTCTGGTTAATTACACACTCATTATCACCTGCATCTGATCCAACCGCACATCCACCCATGTACACCGATCAGCCATAACATTATGACCACTGACAGGTGAAGTGAATAACACTGATAATCTCGTTATCATGGCACCTGTCAGTGGGTGGGATATATTAGGCAGCAAGTGAACATTTTGTCCTCAAAGTTGATGTGTTAGAAGCAGGAAAAATGGGCAGCGTAAGGATCTGAGCGACTTTGACAAGGTCCAGATTGTGATGGCTAGACGACTGGGTCAGAGCATCTCCAAAACTGCAGCTCTTGTGGGGTGTTCCTGGACTGCAGTGAGCAGTGTATATATGTATATAAAAAGAAAGAGAGAAAACAGTCAACAAACAAGGACACGTCCTAGTCAGGTAATGATGAAATGCATTTATTGTAGGTTAATGATAGTCTATCAATGACCAGGGGTCATGAGGTGAGGAGGGGAGGCTGTATGTGCAGGACAGTGTCTCCTCTTGCAGAGAGTCGGGCAGCAGGGCATCTCGGGGGATGGTATAGTCGGCCATGTTGGGCAGCCCTGGCAGCACACAGCAACTGAGTGCGCTGCGGGAGAAGCTCATGTCACAAGCATCGTACCACTCATTTGCCTCTTTATCATAGCACTCCACAGAGGCGGTGGCGGAGAATCCGTTGAAGCCGCCCACCACGAACACGCAGTCTTCCACCACCTCAATGCAAAAGTTGCTGCGTGGAATGTACATGCTGGGTATAGGGTGCCAGCTGTTGGTCAGCGGGTTGTAGGCCTCTACGGTCCGCAGGCGGTTCGTCCCGTCAAAGCCGCCCACCTGCCCAGGGGTCGGAGGGTAGAGGTCAGAGGTCACACAATACCAAACAGGCTTTGGGACTTTAGGATTTGGAACACAACTTTTCAAGATGTGAGGGCTCCTTAAATGTCTACATTTGGCATTTTAATGATCATAATAATGAGGGTAACAATCACACAAGGCGTTGAAATAAGCCCCCCCTGCAAAAGCAGAGTTCAGATCTTAGAGCACAGCATATGGGTATTATACTGTATACATGCTAAATATAAGTGCATCCCATTTGTGTCAGATTCTGAATTATGTACAAGGCCAAACTACCAGAATGCCATGTTGTCAATATATCTATTTTACAGGAATCACAGCTTTAATTGAATATGATAGAAGGTTTGACAATTCAAGTGTATAATCATAAGCTGATTGATGTTATGTAATCCCCTACCCCCCAACATCCTAGCTGTGTTTGCGCAGGAAGTCCTCATCGCATACACAAGATGTGAGGGCTCCGTTTGGCATGCATTTTGATGATCATTATAATGATGGTAACAGTCAAACAAGGCATTGAAATAAGCCCCCCCTGGAATATCAGAGCACAGATCAGGTATCCTAAAACACGGCATTCTTGCAGGGAGTCCTCACCGCATACACGTGGTTCTCATAGGCGATGACGCCCACCCCGCTGCGCCTGTTTGACATGGGGGCGATGGCGGTCCACTGGTTGGTCTCTGGGCTGTACGTTTCTGATGTCCTGAGACACTCGTTTCCGTTGAATCCCCCGCAGATGTACACCTAGCCAGGGAGAAAGTAAGGGAAGTCTTTAACCCATGCAGGATTCGGTTGCATGAAGCACAGAAAAGGGGTCTGTGCTGTGGCTGTATGGATCTGGAGACGGTTGAGCAAACGGTTTCCAAACAGCTGGAGTAGACAGCAGCTGTCTTTACATGCTGGTCAATAAGTCATGAGAGTCAAGGTGGTGGTGACTTCTGTTAAGATGGTATGGCTGGATTACAATTTCAGTGTGTTTTTTGGGTTCAAACTGTATTAATTTAACAATTCCTGTTTGGCCCTGTGTGTTTTGAACTCAATAGACAAATGATTTCCTTAATTAGACCAATTTTATGTTTATTTTTCTCCCCCCAGGTGACCCTTTGTGATTCATACAGGGACACAGGGGCAGTCAAATTCAGTTCCTGGAGGGTCACAGTGTCTTCTGGATTTTGCTCCTACTCAACTCAATAGGTCTACACAGATGAAGAACTGCATAATACTGTAACTTAAAGCTATCAACAATAACAACAAAAACAGTTGAAAATGAAATTAATTTGAGCAATAGAGTTCTAGAAGATACCACAGCCGCCCCAGGAACTGGGTTTGTCATCCCTGCTCTGAAACACAGTGGCCCTCCCATGACTGGGACTAGACCAGGGCCTCATGTCCTGCGAGCGCTGCCTGATGGCAGAGCGCTGCAGGGAGGTCACCCACCTTGCCGTGCAGGGTGGTGGCGCTGGTGTCACTCCTCTGCTCGTTCATGGGTGTGATCAGGGTCCACTGGTTGGTCTCGGGCTCGTAGCGTTCGGCCAAGCTGAGCCGGTGTTCCCCATTGAAGCCCCCCATGGCGTAGATGAAGCCATCCAGCACAACCACACTGACGTAGCAGCGCTGGGAGTGCATGGGTGCTGCCTCGTGCCAAGTGCGTGCCACAGGATCAAACTTGCACACGCTGCTGAAGTAATCCATGCCATTGAAGCCGCCAACGCTGTACACCCAGCCCTTGAGGTAGGCGACCCCGTGGTAGGCCCGTGGGCTCTCCTCCGGCATGGTGACGTCCACCCAGTGGTTAGCCCTGCTGTCGTAGGCCTCCATGACATTGGTGGGGCTTTCCCCACTCCAGCCCCCGATTGACAACAGGATGGCATAGGGAAGCCGCGGCCGGGTCATGGGGTTGCAGAAGTCCAAGTCAGACAGGCCATTGATATTAAGGTCATACATGGCCTTGAGCACATCAATGACAATAGGCTTGCACTCGTCGGTCTGCTTCACCAGCTCGTTGTTCTTCACTTTGGTCATGAAGTATTCTGACTCCATGAGTGCCATCCGCACCTGTAGGACAAGGAAGAAGTTGGTCGATTGGTTCGGCTCCTCTACAGTGAACCTCTAATGTGCACAGCAGACACAGTGGGATCGACTGGGTGCCGTGTCTAAACAGCCAACGTCTAGTGCAGAGGAGGAGGCCAAGCACTATCAATGACACAGTATTCTGCACATTTCATCTTAGGACATGATGACACGATCATGACGATGACCATAAACAAGTAGGAAATCAAAATCTGACAAGCAGGCCATAATTATCCTAACCTTAACCCTTTTTCCTAAGCCATCTTCACTCTTACGTTTAACCTCTACATGGATTAGGGGAGGTTTTCTTTCTGTGTTTTTTTAATTCATTGTTATAATTTTATGCTTAAATCCCATCAAGCGTTGTCATGTATCCCATGTATGTACTTTCTAACGTGTCTTAGGTCAGCGTTCATGTGCAGCACATGGTAATAACAGTTCAATTTAACAATTGAAGAATAAGCTGCTCTATATCAGTGGTGGCCTGAATGGATGAAGCATGCATCCTTTACATGAACAATACATCATTTTAATTAAAGAGAGAAACCTTTCATTGACTGCAGTGTGGGAATCAGTTTCCGCACAGATCGTTAAACTGGCTGATTCTTATCTCAATCTCTTTGGTACATTTGGCCTGGACCTCTTTATTAAAACCATAGAATACTTTTCATAGACCTTCATTTTACAGAGGGCTGCAATAATACAGCTTCTCTTTCTTAATTTCTGTTAAATCAATGATTCCCAAACAACGTATGTCACCCCTATCACATTCATCTCCAATTCACATTTAAAGAAAATAACTCAAGTGGAAATTACATTGTTTTCCCCTTTATCAGAGTGCCTGTGTGTATGTTTTAAATAATTGTAAAATGTAATGCAATAAAATGTACTGTATGTTGGCTGTATAATTCATAGTGTGATGATATCTTTAAATCAAGACTGCACTGTGTTCTTATCTGGTTTGTTTCTCACATAAATGCAACATGTCCCAGGTGCTTGTGTATGATGTCTCTGTTGCAGTTGCATTAATGTGACTTGACTCTGTATCATGTGTATGTGTTCAGGTTTATTCCTGTAGTCAGTCTGGGAAGTTCTGTGCCCTGGGTACTACTGTGTCCTTCGCAGACTCTGACCTTGGGCAGCAGGACGGATATGTGGCCGCGTCGCTCGCTGGGAGCGTGGTCGATCCAGCGCAGGATGGCCTCAAAGACCACATCCTCCTGCTTGACGTTGAGGTCGTCCTTTTCGATGATGTTGGTTAGCTGGTCCAGAGAGAGCACCAGGAACTCCTCAGAGGCCTTGGCCACGGGCTCAAAGTTGTGCCGGATGTAAATGTGGGCCACACGATGGAGCTCAGTGCAGAAGTGCAATTCGGCAATCTGGGAAATGCCGATGCAGTTCTCAATGCACAGCTGGGCCTCCAGGAAGTTGCAGCAGGTTTGCATTAGATCCAGCATCGCCAACTGGTTGGCCACTACCAGTAGCTCCTGCACGTTGTTGGGGGTGATGGGTACGGTAAGGGTGTAGGCGTACTGGATGATGAGTTTCATCATCTCTGGGGAGACACCGGGGATGTTAACCTCCCTCCTCTCTGTGTTCCAGTCATCGCTGGAGAACAGGAATCTGTGGGGGCAAGAAAAACAACTTCTTCCTCAGTCCTCCTCTCTGTTTGAGGTGGGCCGGGGGAATCCTGAGACTCCACGAATTGCGCAGCACAGCATGTGAGGTCCCCTTGTGCAGCAGAGTCATAGATCTTGGGCTATCCTTTGATATTTTTTAAGATGACTTATATTACATTCCAGTTAATCTATTAAAAATTCTGTAGTATCAGTATTGTATAAAATGAATCACACTACCATACACAGAGTTTTTATTTTCTATTCCTTGGAATGTAATGTCAACAAATAATATAAGTTATATGAAGGAAGGCTACCAAGGCACAGTAGGGCAGAACTCCTCATTAATCTGCCTTTGTGTCTGTGTACTTTGTTAACATCGTAGGTACCTAGCAGTTGCCTTAAGTTACACAATGTAGGTAACAAGATGGACACTAATAACTGTATACTGCATATGTTTTAACTGCTCACCGGAAATACTCGCTGCAGCCACACAAGATGATCTTGTGGGCATTGAATGCTTTGCCGTTCACAATTATCATCACATCGCACACCTGCCCTTCCAGCATCAGCTCGTAATATACCGAGCGGGTCGTGGCACTCATGGTGTTCGCCATGGTGCAACTCTGAACGCTTGTTGAAGTGGATGGTTCTTCCGTATTGACTGTTTCACTACTGCGGAACGTTTGCTGGTCACTTGTTTTTCTAGTGCAGTCAGAGTTCTAGAACTTGCAGGCTGGATTATGACATCATCATAACCAGCTGAGGTCGTAAGAAGCCCACTGCATTTTTTATCATAGGTCTGAAGTTCATAGACAGATATCATCATTGTCATCATTGTCATCATGGTCATCATTGAATTGATCCTTTTGAGGAGGAATAGATTAATGTTGAATGTGATAATAATACGTGACACAGTGTGGCCATATTTCTTACTAGCATGCGTACTGTAAGCCCACTTGCTCATTTATTTTGAAATACAGGAAAGACAGGAAATATTAGAAGGATGATCTGTTTCACAGCAAATGCACAAAGTTGTTACTATCATGTTACTTTTTATTTGGAATCAATCACATTTTGTGTTCTTGAGTTTTGTATGATTTTGTGCTGCCACTGTGCAGCAGCATTTTTAGAAGTCACCCCAAAACTTTGCTTTATGAGGGGCCCTCCCAAGAAGCCATTTTTCTGGAATTTGGTAATCAAACTTAGTGAATATTGATAATAATTACAAAATTAAGAGATTCATAAATCAAATTAAACCTTATATTATGAATTTGTTTGGTATTTTAAAATATACAGTAGATTTCATGAGTTTCCGGAGCCTATTAGCACACGCCTTGAAAGCAGAATAATTATTTAATTTGTTCTACCAACAATAATAAATGTAATACAAAATTATACATTTTATTTAATATAAAGATATTACATGTTTAAATTAGCTCTATACAAAATTATTGAGGTTAATTTCCCATGGACCACTCTTAATAAGCCCACTAAGCCCAGAACCCATTGTACATCATATTAAAAAAGCCTTAAATTAATTAATATTACTCAGAATACATCCTTTCATGAACTTAACTACTTACCTTTTTTCATTATGGTCACAAAATGGCTAGGCAGAGAAAAAATTATAGAGACTGCAATGACGTGAGGGAAGTACTTTGAGAAGCTGTTTTTGCCAAAGATCTCTGACATGGGACTGCCAAGAGTTTAAATATTTGACGGTCATACATCAGATATTTCTCTGGCTCTTGTAACCAAGGCCAGAGAAAATGGGATTGTGTTTCTCAGGCTCCCATCTCACCTCAGCCACATCCTCCAGCCACTGGACAAGACAGTGTTTGGTGAAGTCAAAAGCAGTGATGCACCGATATGAAAATTCTGGGCTGATAGCGATTTCCGATATTTATATAACAAGATTACCCGATACCATTATTTTCCTATTATTTACTGACCTATAGAACAAGAGCAAAATTTAATAGGAGAAATTCCCTGCGAAACTTGATGTGCTTTCCACTGCTCTCAAGCCAGAAAACATCATCGGTGGCTTTGAGAGCACCGGAATATTCCAGAATATATGAGGACGGTTATAATTATCTGTATATACAAGTGTCTCTTTTTGCAGGTCCTAAGGGCTGGTTAGCCTTCATAGGGTTTAAGATGGTTGATGTGGACACATTTCAGGGTTTGTTCTGTAACTGCTTCACCCTGATCTGGTATGCTACTGGGGACAATTTTTCTGTGTTTTCAAGGGGTCTGGTCCAGCTTGGTAGAAATGTCCTTGACTTCTGTGGGGAAGTCTTAGTGGTGTAAGCTGTGCAGAAGCCAGATTGCAGAGGATCAAGAAGTGAGTGATGGGAAAGAAATGCAGAGAGCTGATGGTGGACAGCCCGCTTGAGTGTCTTTGAGAGGAAGGGGAGTAGGGAGACAGGGTGGTAGTTCTGAGTAGAGGTGGGGTCAAGGGTAGATTTCTTGAGGAGTGGGATAGCAGAAGCTTGTTTAAAAGGGGAGCAGGAGGAGTGGGGAGAGGGTCCAGGGTACACATTGTTGGTTTGTGACCTAGGAGGAGAGAGGAAAGTTCAGAGTCAGAAAGAGATGAGAATAAAGAAAAGGAAGCTCAATTAGTAGGAGATTGAGGCGTGATGGGAGAGGAGGGGGCCTATTGTAGAGATTGCGGATGTCTGTGAGGCAAAATCACCAGCAGAGAGAGAAGGAGGAAGAGGATGGGTGGGTGGGTGAAAAAGGGAGGAGAAGGTGGTGTAGAGTTGGCAGGGGTTATTGACAGAGGATTTATTCAAAGTGTGATTGAAAGTAAAAATTCTTAGCTGAGATGAGTGAGGAGGAGAATGTAGAGATTGGTAGAGGTGAGGGGAACTGGGAGATTTGACTTCTTCCACTTCTGTTAAGCAGCATGCAGACTGGATCTGGTTGAGCAAAGGACAGAGGAGATCTAGGGCTGTGGAGAGGAGGTACCGACAAGATGAGATGTAAGAGGACAGAGGGAAACAAGGGAGGAGGTGAGGAACAAAGAGGAAGTAGCACAGTTAAGTAGAAGTCATTGTCAACAGTCAATGGAAGGTAGCAGAGTGAATGCAGTGGAGGCAGGGGTGGAGGGGAAGACGGAGCGGAGATTATGGCAGACGGTGATGGAAGGTGAGGCAGTGGGTGGGGTGAGGAGGGAGGGGAGAAAAAGGGAGAAAGAAATTAAGTGGTGGTCCGAGATGTCACGATGTCAAGGAGAACGTAGAAGGGGTGCAACCTCTTGAGAAGACTTGAAACATGGTGTGACATGGTCTCATGCCATGTTGGGCCAGTAGGCTACCTGTCTTAGGGTTTCTAAGGTTGCTTTGTCACAGTGGTGTCCTCTGTAGAGTTCATCATGGGCATGTTGCATCATGGTCTTCCTGTGGGCTTTGGCAACCAACCACCGTCTCTTGAGTGCATACCTGCAGTCCATCTCTCAGGGAGATCCTTAGCTTGTGTTTGGCAGTTCATCTGGTGTGAGCAGGTAGGTGGCTGGATTTTGCAGGGTTTTCTGTAACTTTTGGTTGGTTGAGTCCTCTCCTTGTAATTGTAAGAGGTTGGCTAGAAACTCGTTGTGGTAGAGTTGAGATAAGATGTGTGTGGATAGGTCAACATCTTGGCTGTTTTCTGCCTGTCTTCGTGTGATGACTTGGACTGTGGTGAGGTTTTCTGGTTGAAATTCCCATAACTGTCCAGTCAGTGCTCCAGCCTCGGTGAGTTGATCAACCAAATCATTGCACTTTTTGTCCAGCCCCTCATTCTTGGAGTGGCCAGACACTTTTTTCCAATAGATCCTGAGGTTATGGTTGTTTACTAGGTGGTCAATGGTGAATACTATGTGGCTAGGAAGGAAGTCGACAAAACTTCTCGGCATACTCCGAGTCAGTGCAGATTGTGATGTTTATAGGATGGCTGTTTGAATGGCGAGGAGAATGGCCAATACTTTCATATACTGGCTTGACTTTTGGACTCTTTGGAAAGCCTGGAGCAATCCACTGGTCTCCCAGAAAAGTCCAATGCCGGCGGTTAGTTCTCCCATCTTGTGGTGTACACTTCCATCAAAGTACACCCTTGGCAATTAAATGCGGCAAACTTCAAAGCCCAAAGTATAAACAAAGACTACATGCTAAGTAAAATATACACATATATGCAGACGGGTTACAAATTAAAGGAAAAACCTGAATGAATGAGTGGAGGAACATAACGAATGCCTCCAAACAGGTGTACTGCATGATACAAATAAGCAATGAACATCTTATCATGCTCTGTGGCATGTATACAAATGCTGAGCAGGCCCAGTTGATCTCAATTTTGGATCAAGAGAAAAGGATCCAAGTGACTTTGAAAGAGGGGGTTGGAAATTGTGATTAAAAGTGCATATTCGATGACTGTGATGCTCTTGCATTACTGCGATATATAAGGAAAAACAGAAGAGCAACTCTTTCCCAGGTGACTCATAGAATCTACGCCAAGGTGCATTGAAGATGTTCTGGTGGCTCTTTACATTGTTTTTTTCTTTAATTTGTCACCTGTCTGTATATATATATAGATATATCTATCTATCGATAGATATATCTATATATACACCGATCAGCAATAACATTTTGACCACTGACAGGTGAAGTGAATAACACTGATAATCTCGTTATCATGGCACCTGTCAGTGGGTGGGATATATTAGGCAGCAAGTGAACATTTTGTCCTCAAAGTTGATGTGTTAGGAGCAGGAAAAATGGGCAGCGTAAGGATCTGAGCGACTTTGACAAGGGCCAAATTGTGATGGCTAGACGACTGGGTCAGAGCATCTCCAAAACTGCAGCTCTTGTGGGGTGTTCCTGGACTGCAGTGGTCAGTACCTATCAAAAGTGGTATAAGGAAGGAAAAGTGGTGAACCGGTGACAGGGTCATGGACGGCCAAGGCTCACTGATGCACGTGGGGAGCGAAGGCTGGCCCGTATGGTCCGATCCAACAGACGAGCTACTGTAGCTCAAATTGCTGAAAAAGTGAATGCTGGTTCTGATAGAAAGGTGTCAGAACACACAGTGCATCGCAGTTTGTTGCGTATGGGGCTGCATAGCCGCAGACCAGTCAGGGTGCCCATGCTGACCCCTGTCCACTGCCGAAAGCGCCAACAATGGGCACGTGAACATCAGAACTGGACCACGGAGCAATGGAAGAAGGTGGCCTGGTCTGATGAATCACGAGTTCAGGGTGTTGACTTGGCCTCCAAATTCCCCAGATCTCAATCCAATCGAGCATCTGTGGGATGTGCTGGACAAACAATTCCGATCCATGGAGGCTACACCTCGAAACTCACAGGACTTAAAGGATCTGCTGCTAACGTCTTGGTGCCAGATACCACAGCACACCTTCAGAGGTCTAGTGGAGTCCATGCCTCGACGGGTCAAGGCTGTTTTGGTGGCAAAAGGGGGACCTACACAATATTAGGCAGGTGGTCATAATGTTGTTTTGAAGGCAAAGGGTGGCCACACCAAATATGGATTTGATGTAGATTTTTCTTCTCTTCACTCGCTTTGCATTTTGTTAATTGATAAATATAATCTATTAACATGTCTATTTTTGAAATCTGCCTATATCTGCCTAAAACTTTTGCACAGTATTGTATATATATTTTTTATATTTATTTATACATATATATATATATACATGAAAAGAAAGAAAGAAAATGGTCAGAAAACAAGGACACTTCCTATTCAGGTAATGATGAAATGCATTTATTGCAGGTTAATGATAGTCTGGGAATGGTGAGGAGGGAAGGCTGTAGGTTCAGGAAGATGTGTCCTCTTGCAGAGAGTCGGGCAGCAGGGCATCTCGGGGGATGGTATAGTCTGCGACGTTGGGCAGCCCTGGCAGCACACAGCAACTGAGTGCGCTGCGGGAGAAGCTCATGTCACAAGCATCGTACCACTCATTTGCCTCTTTATCATAGCACTCCACAGAGGCGGTGGTGGTGATGCCATTGAAGCCGCCCACCACGAACAAGCAGTCTTCCACCACCTCAATGCCGAAGTTGCTGCGAGCGGAGCACATGCTGGGTATCAGGTGCCAGCTGTTGGTCAGCGGGTTGTAGACCTCTACGGTCCGCAGACGGTTTGTCCCATCAAAGCCACCCACCTGCCCAGGGGTCAGGGGGTAGAGGTCAGAGGTCACACAATAGTGAACAGGACAATCACACAAGGCATTGAAATAAGCCCCCCCGTATAAGCAGAGTTCAGATCAGTTATCCTAGAGCACGGCATATGGGTATTATACTGTATACATGCTAAATATAAGTGCATCCCATGTGTGTCAGATTCTGAATTATGTACAAGACCAAACCACTAGAATGCCACAGTGTCAATATATATGTATTTTACAGGAATCACAGGTTTAATTGAATATGATTGAAGGTTTGACAATTCAGGTGTATAATCATAAGATGATTGCTGTTATGTATGTTGTATCCCCTGCCCTACCATCATCCTAGCTGTGTTTGTACAGGGAGTCCTCACCGCATACACGTAGTCCTCAAAGGCGATCACACCCACAGCGGTGCGCCTGCTCGACATGGGGGCGATGGCGGTCCACTGGTTGGTCTCTGGGCTGTACGTTTCTGATGTCCTGAGACACTCGTTTCCATTGAATCCCCCGCAGATGTACACCTAGCCAGGGAGAAAGCAAGGGAAGTCTTTAACCCATGCAGGATTCAGTTGAGTGAAGCACAGAAAAGGGGTCTGTGCTGTGGCTGTATGGATCTGGAGACGGTTGAGCAAATGGTTTCCAAACTGCAGGAGTAGACAGCAGCTGTCTTTACATGCTGGTCAATAAGTCATGAGAGTCAAGGTGGTGGTGACTTCTTTTAAGGTGGTACGGCTGGATTACAATTTCAGTGTGTTTTTTGGGTTCATACTGTAGTCATTTAACAATTCCTGTTTGGCTCTGTGTGTTTTGAGCTCAATAGACAAATGATTTCCTTAATTAGACCAATTTTATGTTTATTTTTTCTTTTCTCCCCCCAGGTGACCCTTTGTGATTCATACAGGGACACAGGGGCAGTCAAATTCAGTTCCTGGAGGGTCACAGTGTCTTCTGGATTTTGTTCCTACTCAACTCAGATTCTTAATAGGTCTACACAGATGAAGAACTGCATAATACTGTAACTTAAAGCTATCAACAATAACAACGAAAACAGTTGAAAATGAAATTAATTTGAGCAATAGAGTTCTAGAAGATACCGCAGCCGCCCCAGGAACTGGGTTTGTCATCCCTGCTCTGAAACACAGTGGCCCTCCCATGACTGGGACTAGACCAGGGCCTCATGTCCTGTGAGCACTGCCTGATGGCAGAGCGCTGCAGGGAGGTCACCCACCTTGCCGTGCAGGGTGGTGGCGCTGGCGTCGCTCCTCTGCTCGTTCATGGGTGCGATCAGCGTCCACTGGTTGGTCTCGGGCTCGTAGCGCTCGGCCGTGTTGTGCCGCACATTGCTGTCGAAGCCACCCATGGCGTAGATGAAGCCGTCCAGCACAACCACACTGACGTAGCAGCGCTGGGAGTGCATGGGTGCCACCTCGTGCCAAGTGCGTGCCACAGGATTGAACTTGCGCACGCTGCTGAAGTAATCCATGCTGTCAAAGCCGCCCACGCAGTACACCCAGCCCTTGAGGTAGGCGACCCCGTGGTAGGCCCGTGGGTACTCCTCCGGCATGGTGACGTCCACCCAGCGGTTAGCCCTGCTGTCGTAGGCCTCCATGCTGTTGGTGGGGCTGTTCCGACTCCAGCCCCCGATTGTTAACAAGATGGCATAGGGAAGCCGTGGCCGGGTCATGGGGTTGCGGAAGTTCGAGATGGACTGGCCATTGATGTTGAGGTCATACATGACCGTGAGTGCATCAATGACAATAGGCTTGCACTCATCGGTCTGCTTCACCAGCTCATTGTTCTTCACTTTGGTCATGAAGTATTCTGGCTCCATGAGTGCCAACCGCACCTGTAGGACAAGGAAGAAGTTGGTCGATTGGTTCGGCTCCTCTACAGTGAATGTGCACCTCTAATGTGCACAGCAGACACAATGGGATCAACTGGGTGCCGTGTCTAAACAGCCAACGTCTAGTGCAGATGTCTAAAACAATACATCATTTTAATTAAAGAGAGAAACCTTTCATTGACTGCAGTGTGGGAATCAGTTTCCACACAGATCGTTAAACTGGCTGATTCTTATCTCAATCTCTTGGGTAAATATGGCCTGGACCTCTTTAGTTAAACCATATAATACTTTTCATAGATCTTGATTTTACAGAGCTTCAAGAATACAGAGTATCTTTGTTTATTTCTGTTAAATCAGTGATTTCCAATTTACAATGATATGTTGGCTTTATAGTTCATATTGTGATGATCTGTGATACTTTAATAACACAAACAGCCAGGCTGCACTGTGACAAAGTTTGTGTACCATGATGTTAAATGAAAGTGTTAAAGGTGTTTTAAATATTCTAAGTGTGTTCTTAGCTGGTTTGTTTCTCACATAAATGCAACACGTCCCAGGTGCTTGTGTATGACGTCTCTGTTGCAGCTGCATTAATGTGACTTGACTCTGTATCATGTGTATGTGTTCAGGTTTATTCCTGTAGTCAGTCTGGGAAGTTCTGTGCCCTGGGTACTACTGTGTCCTTCGCAGACTCTGACCTTGGGCAGCAGGACGGATATGTGGCCGCGTCGCTCACTGGGAGCGTGGTCGATCCAGTGCAGGATGGCCTCAAAGACCACATCCTCCTGGTTGACGTTGAGGTCGTCCTTTTCGATGATGTTGGTTAGCTGGTCCAGAGAGAGCGCCAGGAACTCCTCAGAGGCCTTGGCCACGGGCTCAAAGTTGTGCCGGATGTAAAGGTGGGCCACACGATGGAGCTCAGTGCAGAAGTGCAATTCGGCAATCTGGGAAATGCCGATGCAGTTCTCAATGCACAGCTGGGCCTCCAGGAAGTTGCAGCAGGTTCTCAGGAGGCCCAGCACCGCAAACTGGTCGGCCGCTACCAGTAGCTCCTGCACGTTGTTGGGGCAGATGGGTACGGTAAGGGTGTAGGCGTACTGGATGATGAGTTTCATCATCTCTGGGGAGACACCTGGGATGTTAACCTCCCTCCTCTCTGTGTTCCAGTCATCACTGGAGAACAGGACTCTGTAGGGGCAAGAAAAACAACTTCTTCCTCAGTCCTCTCTGTTTGAGGTGGGCCGGGGGAATCCTGAGACTCCACGAACTGCGCAGCACAGCATGTGAGGTCCCCTTGTGTCATAGATCTTCGGCTTTCCATTTATACTTTTAATAAGATGTTTTAATATATTCAATTCAGCTTCATCTATACAAATTCTGGGTACCAAGGCAGGGTAGGGCAGGGCTCCTCATTAATCAGCCTTTGTATCTGGATTTCATTCCAGCTGAAGTCTCGGGGGGGCTAAGCATATCAAAGCCTTACCTTACACTATTTGCTTTTAATTAGTTTTGGATTTCACTTTTGGACCATTTATATATAACTTAAGTTATATATAACTTATTTTTAGGGTCAGCAAACTAGACATGCTACCGTTGATTGAATTGACATTTATAGTTTAAAAGCAAATTAATAATGTCTTGGCTGATGTTTAAGTATAATGTGTGTCAAGGTTCTTCATTTACCAAAACACACCACTGTATTTGTATTCATATGTCGATATGGGCCCAGTATCGACCTATGTTTAAGTGTTGAAAACGTTTCTTTTACAGTTTAATTAACTAAATGTTTCAGTTACAATGAACTAAAGATTTTATTGGAGTAATGGTAATTCCCTCATTTGGGTCTGTCTTTCCTGACCCTTATTAAACATTACATTGTGTTTCACTACAGCTGTAAGAGCTTGCTGAGAAGTATGTGTTAATATTACAATGCTTTAGGTATTTTATGTTAACATTGTAGGTACCTAGTATTGATGGACACTAATAACTGTATACTGTATATGTTTTAACTGCTCACCGGAAATACTCACTGCAGCCACACAAGATGATCTTGTGGGCATTGAATGCTGTGCCGTTCACAATTATCATCACATCGCACACCTGCCCTTCCAGCATCAGCTCGTAATATACCGAGCGGGTCTTGGCACTCATTGTGCTCGCCATGGTGCAACTCTGAGCGCTTGAAGTGGATGGTTCTTCCATATTGACTGTTTCACTACTGTGGAACATTTGCTGGTCACTTGTTTTTCTAGTGCAGTCAGAGTTCTAGAACTTGCAGGCTGGATTATGACATCATCATAACCAGATGAGGTCAGTAGAAGCCCACTGCAGGTCTGAACTTCATAGACCTTACTGTTATCATCACCAACATCATCTTTATTTGAATTGATTCCTTCAAGGTGGTATCGCATTCAACAATTATCCAGCTATTCCCATCTCATCCCACATATGCTCAATTGGATTGATATCTGGTGACTGGGGAGGCCACTGCAGTCAGCTGAATGTTTTCACTGTCATGTTTGTGGAACCATTCCTGGACAATCCTTATCCTGCTGAAAACATTCGTAGCAGATGCATACACTGCTGCCATGAAGGGATGCACCTGATTGGCAGTGATGTTGAGATATCCTGTGACACTGAAATGTTTCCCCACTTTTATCAAGAACCTCAATATGTGCCATGAAACCCCCCCCACCATCACACCACCACCACCAGCCTGCAACATTGACACGCAGCATGATGGATGCATGTACTAATGATACACATGAGAAACTGTTGAGTGTGAAAAACCCAGCAGCGTTGCAGTTCTTGACACACACAAACTAAAACAAGTGATGTGTTTTGCAAAGTACAGCGTTCTTTTGCACTTGTGATATCATCTAATTTATTTAGAATAATTCCAATGTAGTTCTGTGGCACAATGCTGGGCAGGACAGGGAGACGTCAGCCTGCCCCACATTACATCTCCCATGATTTGGATGTTGGTTTGTTCGTGTTTCTTTTGTTTGTAGAGAGGGACAAAAGAAGTTAAGGGGTCCATTCTTCGTAAGTGGTTCAACAAAATCAGGCTAATCCCGGATTAAGCTCACAGATATCTGGGATTTTTGGATCTTCCAACACTTGTCTCAGATTTATGGAAGAGCAATAGGGTCATTTAAGAGAATATATATACATAGAAATAAAGTCAAACCTTTTGAGAAAAAAAGTCAAAAGTTTTGAGATTTAAAGTCAAAATAAACTATTGAGAAAAAAAGTTGAAAGTTCAAGTTTAAACACCAACAGTGTTGATATGGTGTTATAAGGGGGACTGGGTAAAACCCGAAATGCCGGAATAGTGGAAACATTTACAAAGACATCTAAAACAGAAAAATACTCATTCTGGGCTTTCAGAAACTATTGTATTACATAATGTAAATAATATTAATAATTATTAACTAATAATAACAATAACAACACCAATAATAATAATAATTATAATAATAATAATGTATACACATGTTCTACAATTTGTTAAACTGAACAGAATTTGTAAAAGTAATATTGGAATTAAAGTGCAATAGTGCTACAATTATTATTATTATTATTATTATTATTATTATTATTATTATTATTATTATTATTATTATTATTATTATTTTTGTCTTGACATACGCCCTTATCCAGAGCAACTTACAACTTACAGTTCAGTACAAGGCATCAAGCATTACAAATTCAGACTTACATAATACAAAGCAATAATTATAAGTATAATACATTTAACAAATTCCAATTTACACTAGTGAATACAATAAATTAGGTCTTACATCCTGGATAGTAAAAGCTAGTTACGGTCAAGATGTCAGGTCACAGTCAAGGGCTACGGGAAGGGGAGCAAAGGGGAAATCAAAATAATACGAGTACAAATAACACAAGAAGTGTGGTAAAATGTTGTAAAGTGGTATCCTACAGGAGAGTAAAGGACTAATATTACAAGTACAGTCTGAAAAGATGCGTCTTGAGTAAGCGCCGGAATGAGGTCAAAGACTCTGCTGTTTTGACTTCGGTGGGCAGGTTGTTTCACCATTTAGGGTTCAGGGATGAGAAGGAGCGGCTCTGGAGGAAGGAGAGTGGAGAGGAGGCAGAGTTAGTCTTCTGGCACTGGAGGAGCGCAGTGGTCTGGAGGGGATGTATGGAGAGACGAGGGCCTGAAGGTAGCTTGGTGCAGTGTGGTCGAGACAGCGGTAGGTGAGGGTCAATGTCTTGAACTGAATGCGTGCCGGTATCGGGAGACAATGGAGGGAGCGGAGCAGTGGAGTAGCGTGTGCAAATCGGGGCAGAGAGACACCAGACGAGCTGCAGAGTTCTGGATGAGCTGGAGCGGCGGGTAGTAGGCAGGCAGGCCGGCCAGGAGGGAGTTGCAGTAGTCCAAGCGGGAGAGGACCAGTGACTGGACGAGCAGCTGAGTTGAGCAGTCGGTGAGGAAGGGACGGATTCGGCGAATGTTGCTCAGTAAGAATCTGCAGGTGCGTGTCAGTGTGGTGATGTGCTGGGTGTAGGAGAGCAAAGGATCGAGGGTGACGCCTAGGTTTTTAGCGGAAGAAGAAGGAGAGAGTGTCATAGATTCCAAGGGGATTGGGATGGAGAGATCAGCAGAAGGTGAGGAAGAGTGGGGAAAAAAGAGGAGGTTGAGAGGTTGAGCTTGAGGTGGTGCGAGTACATCCAGGCGGAGATAGCAGACAAACAGGAAGAGATGCGAGAGGGGATGAGAGGGTCAGAAGAGGGAAAAGACAGGAAGATCTGGGAATCATCTGCATAGAAGTGGTAGGAGAAACCATGGAATGTGATGAGGGGGCCCAGGGAGCGAGTGTAGAGAGAGAACAGGAGCGGGCCCAGGACGGAGCCTTGGGGAACGCCTGTGAGGAGAGGTTGGGGGGTGGATGAGGAGCCTCGCCATGTCACTTGATAGGTCTGGTCATTGAGGTAGGAGGAGAACCAGGTGAGAGGAGTCCCAGAGATTCCAAGGTCAGCGAGGTAGGAGAGGAGGATGGAGTGATTATCTGTGTCAAATGCTGCAGAGAGATCGAGGAGGATGACTGAGGAGAGGGAGGCCACCCGAGCACAGCTGAGGGAGTCAGTGACAGTCAGGAGAGCCGTCTCAGTGGAGTAAGCTGTGCGGAAGCCGGATTGCAGAGGATCAAAGAGTGAGTGATGGGAAAGAAATGCAGAGAGTTGACGGTGGACAGCACACTCAAGGGTCTTTGAGAGGAAGGGGAGTAGGGAGACAGGGCGGTAGTTCTGAGGAGAGGTGGGGTCAAGGGTTGGTTTCTTGAGGAGTGGGATGACAGCAGCTTGTTTAAATGCAGAGGGGAAACAGCCAGAGCGGAGTGAGGAGTTGAGGAGGGAGGAGATGAAGGGGAGAAGATCAGGAGCAGTCGCTTGGAGGAAGCGAGTAGGGAGAGGGTCCAGGGCATATGTTGTAGGTTTGTGATGTAGGAGGAGAGCGGAAACTTCAGAGTCCGAGAGAGGTGAGAATTTAGAAAAGGAAGCTTGGTCGGTGGGAGGTTTGGGTGTGATGGGAGAAGAAGGGGGACTGTTGAAAAGCCTGCGGATGTCTGTGATCTTGGAGGAGAAGAAGGAGGCAAAATCATCAGCAGTGAGAGATGAGCAAGGAGGAGTGGGGGGAGCAAGCAGGGAGGAGAAGGTGGAGTAGAGTTTGCAGGGGTTGTGGGGTTGTGTGTTGTGAGTGAGGAGGAAAATGTAGACAGTAGAGAGCAGGAGAGTTCAAGGGCAGCTGGGAGTTTGGTCATTTTCCACTTCTGTTCGGCGGTGTGCAGAAGGAAGGGAACAGAAGAGATCCAAGGCTGAGGTGGGGAGGGATGGACAGGACAAGACATGAGAGGACAGAGAGAATCAAGAGAGGAGGTGAGGGAGGAGAACAAAGAGGAGGTAGCACAATTGACATATAGATGGGAAAAACAGTCAATGGAAGGTAAGAGAGTGAGGGCAGCGGAAGCAAGGGTGGAGGGGGAGATGGAGAGGAGATTATGGTTTAAGGTGACAGAGGGAGTGGGTGGGGAGGGAGGGGAGAGAAAGGGAGAAGGAGATGAAGCTGTGGTCTGAGATGTCCATGGGTGTCACGGAGAATGTTCAAGGAGAGAAGAAGAAGAAGAAGAAGAAGAAGAAGGAGAGAAGAGAAGAGTTCTAGAGAAGATGAGTGAGTGGGGGGAGACGGGGAGAGAGAGAAGTTAAAGGAGTGGAGGAGAGGAAGAAATCCAGCAGAGTGGGAGGGGTTGGAGAGGTGGATGTTGAAGTCTCCCAGGAGGATGGTAGGTGAGGACAGCAGGGGGAGGGAGGAGAGAAGAAAGTTATGCTGGGGAGCCATTTGTAGGACTGGGAATAGACACCCAAATTATTGTCCCCAATGCCACAAGTTTGTCTTAGATTGGGTTGTTATCTTTCCAAGGGTTGCTTTCTAATATTGAAAAGACTCCCCAAAATCATCGTAGCCCTTTTTAAGGTACAGTAGTTTTTTACTGGGGACTTATTTCTGGAACTGGAAACATACACCCTTTCTGATAGAAATGTGTCAGAACACACAGTGCATCGCAGTTTGTTGCGTATGGGGCTGCGTAGCCGCAGACCAGTCAGGGTGCCCATGCTGACCCCTGTCCACTGCCGAAAGTGCCTACAATGGGCACGTGAGCATCAGAACTGGACCACGGAGCAATGGAAGAAGGTGGCCTGGTCTGATGAATTATGTTTTCTTTTACATCACGTGGATATCTGGCTGCGTGTGCGTCGCTTACCTGGAGAATACATGGCATCAGGATGCACTATGGGAAGAAGGCAAGCCAGCAGGGCAGTGTGATGCTTTGGGCAATGTTCTGCTGGGAAACCTTGGGTCCTACCATTCATGTGGATGTTACTTTGACACGTACCACCTGCCTAAGCATTGTTGCAGACCATGTACACCCTTTCATGGACACGGTATTCCCTGATGGCATTGGCCTCTTTCAGCAGAATAATGCACCCTGCCACAAAGCAAAAATAGTTATGGAATGGTTTGAGGAACACAACAACGAGTTCAAGGTGTTGACTTGGCCTCCAAATTCCCCAGATCTCAATCCAATCGAGTATCTGTGGGATGTGCTGGACAAACAAGTCCGATCCATGGAGGCCCCACCTCACAACTTAAAGGACTTAAAGGATCTGCTGCTAACGTCTTGGTGCCAGATACCACTGCACACCTTCAGAGGTCTAGTGGAGTCCATGCCTCGACAGGTCAGGGCTGTTTTGGCGGCAAAAGGGGGACCTACACAATATTAGGCAGGTGGTCATAATGTTATGGCTGATTGGTGTATATACACCTGTTCTGAAACTGAACATTTCAATGTAATATTTGTAATTTGGTAATCTGAGAGAATTGGTCAGGGGTCTGAATACTTTTGGAAGGCACGGTCTAAGTGACATCTAGCTGATTAGATTACATATATATATATACACTAACCTAAAGGATTATTAGGAACACCTGTTCAATTTCTCATTAATGCAATTATCTAACCAACCAATCACATGGCAGTTGCTTCAATGCATTTAGGGGTGTGGTCCTGGTCAAGACAATCTCCTGAACTCCAAACTGAATGTCTGAATGGGAAAGAAAGGTGATTTAAGCAATTTTGAGCGTGGCATGGTTGTTGGTGCCAGACGGGCCGGTCTGAGTATTTCACAATCTGCTCAGTTACTGGGATTTTCACGCACAACCATTTCTAGGGTTTACAAAGAATGGTGTGAAAAGGGAAAAACATCCAGTATGCGGCAGTCCTGTGGGCGAAAATGCCTTGTTGATGCTAGAGGTCAGAGGAGAATGGGCCGACTGATTCAAGCTGATAGAAGAGCAACTTTGACTGAAATAACCACTCGTTACAACCGAGGTATGCAGCAAAGCATTTGTGAAGCCACAACACGTACAACCTTGAGGCGGATGGGCTACAACAGCAGAAGACCCCACCGGGTACCACTCATCTCCACTACAAATAGGAAAAAGAGGCTACAATTTGCACAAGCTCACCAAAATTGGACAGTTGAAGACTGGAAAAATGTTGCCTGGTCTGATGAGTCTCGATTTCTGTTGAGACATTCAGATGGTAGAGTCAGAATTTGGCGTAAACAGAATGAGAACATGGATCCATCATGCCTTGTTGCCACTGTGCAGGCTGGTGGTGGTGGTGTAATGGTGTGGGGGATGTTTTCTTGGCACACTTTAGGCTCCTTAGTGCCAATTGGGCATCGTTTAAATGCCACGGCCTACCTGAGAATTGTTTCTGACCATGTCCATCCCTTTATGACCACCATGTACCCATCCTCTGATGGCTACTTCCAGCAGGATAATGCACCATGTCACAAAGGTCGAATAATTTCAAATTGGTTTCTTGAACATGACAATGAGTTCACTGTACTAAACTGGCCCCCACAGTCACCAGATCTCAACCCAATAGAGCATCTTTGGGATGTGGTGGAACGGGAGCTTCGTGCCCTGGATGTGCATCCCACAAATCTCCATCAACTGCAAGATGCTATCCTATCAATATGGGCCAACATTTCTAAAGAATGCTTTCAGCACCTTGTTGAATCAATGCCACATAGAATTAAGGCAGTTCTGAAGGCGAAAGGGGGTCAAACACAGTATTAGTATGGTGTTCCTAATAATCCTTTAGGTGAGTGTATGTAGTTACTATAGGAAGTATTCACCTACCTTGAACTTATTATTTCACATTATTGTGGATACATTTATTTTGCCTATTATCCTATTCTGTGAAGGTTATTATTTACTACTACTAATAATAATGATAGAATTTAAAGTATGTGAAGATACTGTGTCTGTGTCATGGTTTTAAGCCATCACCCTCTCTCTCCACTAGAGGCCGCTGTCTCCCTGTCTTTCCTTTCCCCTCATTGTTCTTTTCTGGCTTATCAATCAACTTATTAACATTCCGGTCTCCCTTGTGCACTTCTTCACTCTTCCTCTGTTTCCATTGGCTCTGCACCTTTCTTCCCAGTTCCTGCTCTCTGTCTTAAACCCCTCACTGCCCTCACTCGGGGCGAAGTCTTGTCAAGCGCTGCTTACGACTCCGAGCCCCGTTTCCTCTGAGCCCTGTTTCCTCCGACCATCACCCGTGACCTCGACCACGTCTTTGCCCAGCCCTTGTTTGCTCTGTTTGCCTGATCCCACGACCCTCGCCTGTGACCTCGACCAAGACTCTGCCTTACCTTTCTTGCCCTGATCTGCCAGCACCCGACCCACGCCTTCCCGACGATCCCGCGATCCAGCACTGCACCTGGGTCCCTGTTCCCGAGCCCCCGAGGCACACGTGACAGTCTGCATGTGACACACATATTATACGTCCCTTGTGTCATATGACACATTGTTCCAAACCATGTGAAATTTCTCCCAATTAGGATACAGGAACGTCATAACGATCACTGAGTTATCCAGATAAATGTGTCAAACTTCAAAGCCCAAAGTATAAACAGAGACATATATATTACACACATACAGTGCTGTGCAAAAGTTGTAGGCAATTGTAAAAAAATACTGTGAAGTAAGAATGCTTTCAAAAATAGACATGTTAATACATCATATTTATCAATTAACTAAATGAAAAATGAGTGAACAGAAGAAAAATCTACATAAAATCAATATGTGGTGTGGCCACCCTTTGCATCAATGGATGATGGATAAGTATCTGCCTGTACTTCTCAGCATTGAGGAGACCATTCATTCTCACCAAATCCCCAACTCCATTTGCAGAAATGCAGCCCCAAACTTGCAAGGAACCTCCACCATGCTTCACTGTTGATGCAGACACTCATTCGTGTACTGCTCTCCAGCCCTTCGGTGAACAAACTGCCTTCTGCTACAGCCAAATATTTCACATTTTACCTCATCAGTCCAGAGCACCTGCTGCCATTTTTCTGCACCCCAGTTCCTGTGTTTTCATGTATAGTTGAGTCACTTGGCCTTGTTGCCACCTAAGAGGTATGGCTTTTTGGCTGCAAGTCTTCCATGAAGGCCACTTCTGACCAGACTTCTCCGGACAGTAGATGGGTGTACCAGGGTCCCTCTGTTTTCTGCCAATTCTGAGCTGATGGCACTGCTGGACATCTTCCGATTGCAAAGGGAAGTAAGCATGATGCGTCTTTCATCTGCTGCAGTAAGTTTCCTTGGCCGATCACTGCATCTACGGTCCTCAACGTTGCCCGTTTCTTTGTGCTTCTTCAAAAGAGCTTGGACAGCACATCTGGAAACCCCTGTCTGCCTTGAAATGTCTGCCTGGGAGAGACCTTGCTGATGCAGTATAACTACCTTGTGTCTTGTTGCTGTGCTCAGCCTTGCCATGGTGTCTGACTTTTGACAGTAAACTGTCTTCGGCAACCTCACCTTCTTAGCTGTTCCTCACCCAGTTATATTCCTCCTACACAGCCGTTTCTGTTTCAGTTAATGATTGTGTTTCAACCTACATATTGAATTGATGATCATTAGCACCTGTTTGGTATATTTGTTTAATCATAAACCTGACTATATGCCTACAAAATCCCTGACACCTAGAAGAATTGATGCTGTTTTGAAGGCAAAGGGTGGTCACACCAAATATGGATTTGATGTAGATTTTTCTTCTGTTCAGTCACTTTGCATTTAGTTAATTGATAAATATAATCTATTAACATGTCTATTGTTGAAAGCATTCTTACTTTACAGCATTTTTTCACACCTGCCTAAAACATTTGCACAGTACTGTATATGTATATTTGGGTGACAAATTAAAGTGTCTCAATGAGGTGTTGGGCACCACAAGTCGCCAGAACAGCTTCAATGCTCTTGGCACAGATTTTACGAGTCTCTGGACTCTACTGGAGAGATGAACACCATTCTTCCAAAAGATATTCCCTGATTTGATGTTTTTTGATGATGATGGTGGAGAGCGGTCTAAAATCTCCCATAGGTGTTCAATTGGGTTGAGATCTGCGACTGTGAAGGCCATAGTATATGAGTCACATCATTTTCATACTCATCACACCATTCAGTGACCCTCGTGCCCTGTGGATGGGCATTGTCATCCTGGAAGAGACCACTCCCATCAGGAGAGAAATGTGTCACCATAGGATAAAGGTGATCACTCAGAATAACTGTGTCATGATTTGCAGTGACCCTTCCCTCTAAAAGGGACAAATGGACACAAACCATGCAAGGAAAATGCCCCCCACAGCATAACAGAGCCTCCGGACCCCCTCACTGTAGGGGTCCAGCAGTCAGGCCTGTCCCGTTCTCTTGGTGTCCCACTCATGCACTCGCCCACTTGTCCAGAACACGAGCCAGTTGAGTGTCTGTGACTGAAGCTCCTGCCATTCGTGCCCCAATAATGCCCCCTCTTTCACAGTCACTGAGATCCTTTCCTCTCGCCATCTTGATCCAAAATCGAGGTCAGCTGGGCTGCTCAGCATTCTTATACATGCCACAGAGCATGATAGGATGTTAATTGCTTAATTATATCATGCAGTACACCTATTTGAAGGCATCTGCATTTGTTATATTCCTCCACTCATTTATTCAGGCTTTTCTTTTAATTTGTCACCCGTTTGTATGAATGTATATAAAAAGAAAGACAGAAAATGGTCAACAAAAAAAGCACACTTCCTTGTCAGGTAATGATGAAATGCATTTATTGCAGGTTAATGATAGTCTGAGAATTACCAGAGGTCAAGAGTTGAGGAGGGAAGGCTGAAGGTTCAGGAAGATGTGTCCTCTTGCAGAGAGTCGGGCAGCAGGGGATCTCGATGGGCGGCGTAGTCGGCCACGTTGGGCAGCCCTGGCAGCACACAGCAACTGAGTGCGCTGCGGGAGAAGCTCATGTCACAAGCATCGTACCACTCATTTGCCTCTTTATGATAGCACTCCACAGAGGCGGTGGTGGTGATGCCATTGAAGCCGCCCACCACGAACAAGCAGTCTTCCACCACCTCAATGCCGAAGTTGCTGCGAGCGGAGCACATGCTGGGTATCAGGTGCCAGCTGTTGGTCAGCGGGTTGTAGGCCTCTACGGTCTGCAGGCGGTTTGTCCCGTCAAAGCCGCCCACCTGCCCAGGGGTCGGAGGGTAGAGGTCAGAGGTCAAACAATACTGAACAGGCTTTGGGATTTTAAGATTTGGAACACAACTTTAAGAGTGGGTCAATATGTGAGGGCTCCATTTGGCATGCATTTTGATTATCATTATAATGATGGTAACAGTCAAACAAGACATTGAAATAAGCCCCCCCGCAATAGCAGAGCTCAGATCAGGTATCCTAAAACACGGCATTCTTGCTGGGAGTCCTCACCGCATACACGTGGTTCTCATAGGCGATGACGCCCACCCCGCTGCGCCTGCTTGACATGGGGGCGATGGCGGTCCACTGGTTGGTCTCTGGGCTGTACGTTTCCGATGTCCAGAGACACTCGTTTCCGTTGAATCCCCCGCAGATGTACACCTAGCCAGGGAGAAAGCAAGAGAAGTCTTTAACCCACGCAGGATTCGGTTGCATGAAGCACAGAAAAAGGATCTGTGCTGTGGCTGTATGGATCTGGAGACGGTTGAGCAAACGGTTTCCAAACTGCTGGAGTAGACAGCAGCTGTCTTTACACGCTGGTAAATAAGTCATGAGAGTCAAGGTGGTGGTGACTTCTGTTAAGGTGGTACAGCTGGATTACAATTTCAGTGTTTTTTTTGGGTTCATACTGTATTCATTTAATAATTCCTGCTTTGGACCTGTGTGTTTTACCAGCATGTAAACACAGACAGTGAGCCTAAGCTGCTGCTTTAGCATTCACCCATTTTGAGCTCATTAGACAAATTATTTCCTTAATTACACCAATTTTATGTTTCTTTCTTTCCTTTCTTGTCATCCCTGCTCTGAAACACGGTGGCTCTCCCATGACTGGGACTAGACCAGGGCCTTCTGTCCTGTGAACGCTGTCTGATGGCAGAGCACTGCAGGGAGGTCACCCACCTTGCCGTGCAGGGTGGTGGCGCTAGCGTCGCTCCTCTGCTCATTCATGGGTGCGATCAGGGTCCACTGGTTGGTCTCGGGCTCGTAGCGCTCAGCTGTGTTGTGCCGGAGTTCACCGTCAAAGCCACCCATGGCATAGATGAAGCCGTCCAGCACAACTACACTGACGTAGCAACGCTGGGAGTGCATGGGTGCCACTTCGTGCCAAGTGAGTTCCACAGGATTGAACTTGCGCACGCTGCTGAAGTAATCCATGCTGTCAAAGCCGCCCACGCAGTACACCCAGCCCTTGAGGTAGGCGACCCCGTGGTAGGCCCGAGGGTACTCCTCCGGCATGGTGACGTCCACCCAGCGGTTAGCCCTGCTGTCGTAGGCCTCCATGTCATTGGTGGGGCTGTCCCCACTCCAGCCCCCGATTGACAACAGGATGGCATAGGGAAGCCGCGGCCGGGTCATGGGGTTGCATAAGTCCGAGTCAGACAGGGCATTGATATTGAGGTCGTACATGACCGTGAGCGCATCAATGACAATAGGCTTGCACTCGTCGGTCTGTTTCACCAGCTCGTTGTTCTTCACTTTGGTCATGAAGTATTCTGGCTCCATGAGTGCCATCCGCACCTGTAGGACAAGGAAGAAGTTGGCCGATTGGTTCTGCTCCTCTACAGTGAACGCGCACCTAATGTGCACAGCAGACACAACAGGATAAACTGGGTGCCGTGTCTAAACAGCCAACGTCTAGTGCAGAGGAGGAGGCCAAGCACTATCAAAGACACAGTGTTCTGCACATTTCAGCTTAGGACGTGATGACAGGATCATGACGGTGACCATAAGTAAGTAGTAAATCAAATTATCCTAACCTTAACCCTTAAGCCATCTTCACTTTAAATTTGACCTCTACAGGGATTAACGAAGGTTTGCCTACTGTGATTCTTTAATTAATTGTTATCATTTTATGCTTAGATTCCATCAAGTTTGGGTACCATAATGTTAAATGAAAGTGTTAAAGGTGTTTTAATTATTCTAAGTGTGTTCTTATCTCGTTTGTTTCTCACATAAATGCAACACGTCCCAGGTGCTTGTGTATGACGTCTCTGTTGCAGCTGCATTAATGTGACTTGACTCTGTATCATTTGTATATTGTATATGTGTTCAGGTTTTTTTCTGTAGTCAGTCTGGGAAGTTCTGTGCCCTGGGTACTACTGTGTCCTTCGCAGACTCTGACCTTGGGCAGCAGGACGGATATGTGGCCGCGTCGCTCGTTGGGAGCGTGGTCGATCCAGCGCAGGATGGCCTCAAAGACCACATCCTCCTGGTTGACGTTGAGGTCGTCCTTTTCGATGATGTTGGTTAGCTGGTCCAGAGAGAGCTCCAGGAACTCCTCAGAGGCCTTGGCCACGAGCCCAAAGTGGTGCCGGACGTAGCGGTGGGCCACCCGATGCAGCTTGAAGCAGAAGTGCAATTCGGCAATCTGGGAAATGCCGATGCAGTTCTCAATGCAGAGCTGGGCCTCCAGGAAGTTGCAGCAGGTTTGCATTAGGTCCAGCACCGCCAACTGGTCGGCCGCTACCAGTAACTCCTGCACGTTGTTGGGGGAGATGGGTACGGTAAGGGTGTAGGCGTACTGGATGATGAGTTTCATCATCTCTGGGGAGATGCCGAGGATGTTGACCTCCCTTCTCTCTGTGTTCCAGCCATCGCTGGTGAACAGGACTCTGTGGAGGCAAGAAAAACAACTTCTTCCTCAGTCCTCCTCTATGTTTGAGGTGGGCCGGGGGAATCCTGGGACTCCATGAACTGCGCAGCACAGCATGTGAGGTCCCCTTGTGCAGCAGAGTCATAGATCTTCGGCTTTCCATTTATACCCTTAATAAGACGTTTTAATATATTCAATTCAGCTTCATCTATACAAATTCTGTAGTATTAGGATTGTACAAAAATGGATCCCACTGCCATACACAGAGTCTTTACTTTCTCTTCCTTTCAATGTAATGTGAACAAATAATACCATTTATATGACAGCAGGGTACCAAGGCAGGGTAGGGCAGGGCTCCTTATGAATCAGCCTTTGTATCTGGATTTCATTCCAGCTGAAGTCTCGGGGGGGCTAAGCATATCAAAGCTTTACCTTACACTATTTGCTTTTTTACCTTACACTATTTGCTTTTCATTAGTTTTGGATTTCACTTTGTAATTGCCGAATGCAAAACTTAGTTTTGGGGTCGGCAAACTAGACATGCTACTGTTGATTGAATTGACATCTGCTGTGTGAGTTTAAAAGAAAATTAATAATGACTTGACTGATGTTTAAGTATAATGTGTGTCAAGGTTCTTCAGTAACAAGATGAACACTAATAACTGTATACTGTATATATTTTAACTGCTCACCGGAAATACTCACTGCAGCCACACAAGATTATCTTGTGGGCATTGAATGCGGTGCCTTCCACCATTATCACCACATCGCACAGCTGCCCCTCCAGCATCAGCTCGTAATATAATGAGGCACTCATGGTGTTCACTATGGTGCAACTCTGAACGCTTGTTGAAGTGGATGGTTCTTCCGTATTGACTGTTTCACTACTGCGGAACGTTTGCTGGTCACTTGTTTTTCTAGTGCAGTCAGAGTTCTAGAACTCGCAGGCAGGATTATGACATCATCATAACCAGATGAGGTCAGAAGAAGCCCACTGCATTTCTTCATCTTAGATCTGAACTTCACAGACCTCTCCATTATCACCATCATCACCATTATATTAATTTGAATTGATCCTTTGGAGGGGGAATCACATTCAACAAGGATCAGTAATACATGACGCAGTGTGGCCACGTTTCTTACTGGCAGGAATAAAATCATTATCCCCTAAAAATGTTCTAGTCTTCACAATACTGGTTTCTGTTTTCTGTCTTTAAAAAAGGATCTCTAGCCCTGGTCCTGGAGAAACAACTAGGTATTCAATTTTTCAGACTAACTAACATTTTAACTGCAGAAATGGACAGACTGTTGCCTTAATAAATCAATCCTTGACACTTTCATGAAGGAGCCCAACGTGTGGCATGAAACACGCCCCACACCATCATACCACCACCAGCCTGCAATGTTGACATGTGGCGTGATGGATGCATGTACTCATGATACCACTGACGACCCCGATGTATTTGACGACAACATTAGACCCCTCCAATTGAGATACTCCTAGCACAACCCCTCCCCCCCCTCCGGTCTACAATTTGTTCAGCATCCCCCCATTAATGTCCTGCACGTTACTGCGTGATACACCTGATGCAGTTGAGCGTGAAAAACCCAGCAGCATTGATACTGACGCACTCAAATCGGTGCGCCCTGACACTTAAATCTTTTGTCTTGCCCATTTGTCCTCTACATGGCACACATTTGGTAGAAGTCTTTTATAAGCAGATAATTGGTGACATTAGTCATTAGTCTGAGATTTGGGGATGTGAGAAATTTTGCAACAGTAGTGAAAACAACAACGGAGAGTGTTTCTGCCACTTTCGTATTTTGAAAAATAATACATCATTTGTAATTTATTCAAAATACACATCAAATGAACACCTGTGCAATGTCCTCTTAATTACATTCCACATAATACACAATTGTCTTGATACAAACAACACAACACACATTGGTTCATGCGATATCATATCCAAGCCATTTCTATAATGTGGCCAGCAGGTGGCACAAAATAGGAGGTAATTAACAACCTGACTGAAAGGCCCAATTTGAAAAGTCTCAAAGACATATTTGTCAAGGCATTACGTACTGTTTAAACTACAATTTATTATTCCTAAAACGTGCTATTCTGGGACAGCTATATACATAAATGTATCAAGGTTTTTATTATAATTAAGTTATCCTAAGCATTAACTCTGAACCTTTAAAACAGTGTCACAGTTGCTTGCATATAAACGTCTCTTTTCGGTTTAGGCTGGGCTGGTGGCTGCTGCATCTGTCTCATTCCCTTTCTTACACTGATACCATGTTTTTAGTGTACAGTTTAAAGTTTGTGTGCGTT
The DNA here is from genome assembly GCF_036373705.1 of Amia ocellicauda. Taxonomy (NCBI): domain Eukaryota; kingdom Metazoa; phylum Chordata; class Actinopteri; order Amiiformes; family Amiidae; genus Amia; species Amia ocellicauda. The sequence continues at coordinate 36,468,176 of NC_089862.1, read as the reverse complement.
TGCATTGTGCCTGCGCAGCTCCGCCAATAGAAACGGTGCGTTTGCGCAGATCCTGTCAAATCTCGTCTGCGACGCGGCGCTGTGTCAAATCTCGTCTGCGACGCGGCGTTGTGTCAAATCTCGGCCCTGCAGGCGGAGCGGAGGCCATGCGAGCGGCGGGGGAGGTACAGGCCTGAGACTTGTCCCCGTCCTCTGAAAAACAATTTGAATTAGTTATTTCACGAAGTAGTAATTAAATTACATCATTTTAACTTGACTTCAGATGGAGTGCAGGGCTGATGCATGCTGGCAGGATCCGAAACGTTATGTAGTAGTAGTGTCAGTGTCAATACAGTTAAAATACTAATCCTGCTTAAATGCTGCTTTTCTTGCACATGACATTCTCAACTATTGTCAGACTTTATTATTATTATTATTATTATTATTATTATTATTATTATTATTATTATTATTATTATCAAATAGCAATTTCATATTGGTTAATACATGTTGTTTCATTGCAACTGTTAAATGAGAATTATATTGTGGAGAAACGTTAGACAGAAAATGGGTCAAGAATACATAGTTTCTGAAAAGTTTGTAACCAAGAACAGTAGACATGCAAAGGCTTAACTTGGTTAAGTTTAAACCTCTGTATAATCTGGGTGGAGACCTTAAGTCTTAACTTTTATTATTTAAAGCAAACAAAATGGATGCAGACTGCCCAGCCTCTTCCCCCACACAAGTGACTGTTAAAAGCCTAGTATTGCAACTTGCAGGTTGGTAACCAATCTAGGAAAGACCCAGCGAATGGACTCCTGCTTTGCCGCACACAACCATGCCTCAACCCATAACATAACTAGAAGGTTTTTTGCAGGTGATAAAATGCAAGGCTGCTGTGGCTTGGGAGATTGGGAAGCCATTGTCCATCGAGGAGGTGGAAGTGGCTCCCCCGAAGGACAACGAAGTCCGCATTAAGGTAAAACCCCTTCCACTGCAGGTGCACGGACACCCCATTTGATAGAATAATTCAAACTAAGAATATTGAGAACTGCCAACAAAGGAAGAATTGTACCTCGATTCTCCACGCATCGTACTCTGACCGGCCTGTATCACAAAAACTGACCTACCCTCGAACAATTAAGGTTTATTTAGATCATCAACTTTTTAAATAAACTTTTGTTTTCTTAAACCTGTGTAAACGTCTACCACTTACCAGTCGGTGCTGCACAGTGTCCATGGTATCTTATGGTATGTTATCATTCTGGATTGTAAAAGGAGTAGTGCAGGGGATTTGTCAGTGCTATACTCCGTTTGAGTTAATACTAGGAGTTGTACATTATTTTTTAAGTCCTTCATTTGATTTTTATTAATATGACAGGTGGCAGCCACTGGAGTTTGTCACAGTGACTTAACCTACCTTTATGAGAGAAGCACCAAACCTTTCCCTCTGATTCTGGGACACGAAGGAGCAGGAACCGTGGAGAGCGTCGGACCCGGAGTGACCAGGTTTGCACCCGGTGAGTGACGCAAACATTCGTGATTTATCTTTTTCTATTAACATTGCTCCTTGGGCACAGGGAGTGATTTTTGTTGACCACAATGGTTTGTGTTTCTGTGTTTAAATGTTATTTAAAATTCTTCTTGCCTGGGGGATACATTGTAAAATACACAGACACAAAATCCTTTTAAGGAATATTCTAGTCAGTTGCATTGCAACAAAGGCAAGACCCAGAGGAACGCACATCACATTCCAGGTGGACAGCTCTCGTAAAATAAGAAACAAATCTATTGCACTACAGCCGTTTGCGTTTGGCAGATTGTTTGTGTTGGCAGTCTCAATGTTTTATACGTGACTAAAACTTGACATTCATTGAAATAGCACAGCAGACATAGGAATGGTAGTTTTGTGGATTGTGGACAGTATTATGATAAAACAATTGTGCTGTATAATGGAATTATTTTAAAATTTCAGATTTGCAAAACCTATTTTCCTTTCCAGGAGACGCAGTTATTCCCCTCTTTCTGCCCCAGTGTGGAGAATGTGAATACTGCCTGAGTCCCAAGACCAATTTATGTGAAAAAAATTGGTAATTTTGCTTTTTATTTGCCCTAGCATATCATACCATCAGACAAGCTGGTTAGTGGTTGGCATAGTGGTTGTGTATGTCATTGCTGCCCCCCTATCTAATACATTTTTGCCCACTCTTCCACCGGAAGGGAAAAGACCCAGCGAGGTGTGTTGGCAGATGGTACCAGCAGGATAACCTGTAAAGGGAAACAGATCTACCAGTTTCTTGGCGTTAGCACTTTCTCAGAGTACACGGTTGTTGGCGACGTCTCGGTGACCAAGATTCGGAGCGATGCCCCGCTGGATAAGGTGTGCCTGCTGGGCTGCGGCATTCCCACCGGGTATGGCGCTGCGCTCAACACTGCCAAGGTGACTGCTGCTCTTCTCATCAGCTGGTCCATTAAGCAGTGGTGTGCTGCGGCCCTTTGGTGCCGTCATGTCAACCCTTTAAAACAGATATCATGGCTCCCAAAAAGCACTAAACTGAATTGATTTATTGATTTGTGCGTGGTTTATGTCCTGGTGAATTAAAGAACAGATGTTTGTCATGAGTGGAAGCGTGTAGTGCGGGGGTCTCAAACTCAGTTCCCAGAGGGCCGTGTGTATCCTGCTTTGCTTTCCTACAATCCTTGGTTACTTAATTTGTTTTATTATTCAATTTGATATATTCTAAAAAAATTCTATACTTAACTTAAACCCCCTACTGTTTAAAATACTTAAAAAGCTGTGATTCAGGAAATTATTAGAAATTAGATTCAGAGTTGGGAACCGGTGGCCTCAGACCATGTTGCAAGCACACACACGCCTGGCACAGAACCAGCTTATACCAGCAAACACACATCTAATGCTTCTAATTCAGACTGTTTTCCCTGCCACTCCTGCGATGTTTCATGTGACCGAGCTGCCCCTGCCCTTAGGTCGAGCCCGGCTCCACCTGTGCGGTGTTTGGGCTCGGTGCCGTGGGTCTGGCCACCGTGATGGGCTGCAAAACAGCCGGAGCCTCTCGGATCATTGCGGTGGACATCAACAAAGACAAGTTCGAGAAGGCCAAGGTGTTCGGAGCCACCGACTTCGTCAACCCGAAGGACCACAGCAGACCCATCCAGGAGGTGCTGATTGAGATGACTAAGGGAGGGGTGGACTTCTCCTTTGAGTGCGTGGGCAGCGTGGCTGTCATGGTGAGTCCTGTCTTTGTTTTAGATTATCAACCATCATGTTTAATACCCAAAATGTACTGATTCTTGAGGGTCACGTTTCTGAAGCTTTGTATTACCACCTTAAAACTGGGAACTGATTCTCAATTAAGTGAATAAGTAGATAATTATCCAGTCAGTGTTAAGGTGGTAAACCCAGAAACCTCCATTTAGAATTAAGTGATCTATAGCGAAAACTGTATTTTGTTTATCACAACCAATATATTTGCTGTTATTAAAGACAATACACAGATCTCGTATTCATAAATTCAGGAAGGGGTCTCTCTATATCCAGATTGTGTTTGTATTTAACGTTTAGAGATCTGCGCTGGAGTCTTGTCGTAAAGGCTGGGGAACCAGTGTGATTATCGGCTGGAATGAGCACCACGAGATCTCTGCCCCGTCTCTTCAGCTTTTACTCGGCCGGACCTGGAAGGGCACTTATTTTGGAGGTGAGATTTGTACATGGGCTATTTGGTTTTAAGGCCTTAAAATGAGTGTTTGTGTGTGTGTGTAACAGTTTACAAAATTCAAGTCTGGCTTCAGGCTGCTTCTTTAGATTGGGTGTTTAATAATGTCAGAAAAGATATAACTGATTAACAATGAACACTATTAATCCAAACCCTGAACATAATTGTTTTAAAAGAAGGGTGTAACACATTTCTACTACAGTCATCTACAACCCCTTATGTTTTTCTTCTTGCTATCTTTTCTCAGGGCCTCAGACCTTGCACAAGAATGTACTTGTCTATTTTGTTAGTTGAAAATAGTTAACTCTTTCATTTCATTTCATTTCATTTCATTTCATTTGCATATTATACCCCCAAGGTGTATAATGAAGTCTCTCTGTTTTTGGCCCAGGCTGGAAGAGTGTGGACAGTGTGCCCAAGCTGGTGAACGACTATATGGAAAAGAAGATCATGCTGGATGAGTTTGTGAGCCACACACTGCCCTTGGACAGAGTGAATGAGGCTTTCGATCTCATGACCAGTGGGAAAAGGTAACTTGCATATGGTCAGATTACTATTGTAAATATTTTCAGAACTGCTTGATATCTCCTGTGCTGAACTGAACAGTTTGACCCTTATGCGTATAAAGTAATGCATAAACCTGACCTTGTTTGTTTTTGCCGACACTGGAAAGTCGAGTACATTAATTGTGATCATTCGTTCTTATTTCGATCCACAACTGCACTACAGGAAAGCTTGACAAACACGAGTACAGTTAGGACTTAGCCTGCTAATGTAATTGTTTGCATAATCACATCCAAAAAGCAGAAGTTGGCGTCTGGAGTCACATATGTAGATCTGCAGAGGGACAAAATCCAACAGAAGACTGTCCTTACGCAACACCTCAAACCCTGAAGTTCCCCTCAACGCAAGCCTCTGTCTGTGCTACAGTTAGGATCGATGCATAGCTGGAAACAACTCTTTATGAGGCTGTTTATAAGGAAAGCAGAAATGCAGAAACAGGAGGCATATGTGCAGGTTAGAAGAGGAATGTAAGAACCTGGAAAGAATTACCCTCCGTACGGCCCGTACTGGCTGTAGGCGCGCAGACCTGGATCAGGAATGTGTCATCTGATCAGTTATCTTGCTGATGTATAGATAATGTTTCGAGAAAAAAAAAAACTACTCTACATCATAAACTATATGGATTATGTCTCTGCGTGCAATAAAATAAATACCGAACATTTTTATGTGACACTGTGCTTGGAAGACTTGCAGGAGTTCTGGCAGGTCTACATTTTTAAATTATGCAACTGTTGAAAGGAGATCAAACTCCAAGTACATTTTCCTTTTATTTAATTTTGCCTTTTCCCTTTTTACTAAAGTGGGTCAACAAACTTTACTTATCGCATTTATTTTTCTCCATGGCTATTGATCTATACTTGAGTCTGTCCAAATCAAATGAATTGCAAGGTGAATGACCACAGGGTACCGTGCACAGCGGTTGTAAAAAATGTTTGTTGGTGAAAAGTCGTGGCAGTGGAGGAAGGACCATGACTTCTTGAGGTGGTACAGCTGGACGACAATCTTGTGGTTCAAACTCTATTTAAAATGTTCTGCTTGGAGACTTTTGCTTTTTTGTTTAATTTGTCCTCAAAACTATGTAAAGCTGTCAGCAGTCATAAGTAATAGCACCTCTACTGTCCCACATAGCAGCGCAAACACAGACGATGTTTCTGAACAGCTGGACATCGGGGTAGAGATGTGAATTTAAGAGTCCCAATGGCCAGTTAAAAGCTTCTCATTTTTTTCCTCCTAAAAAGTGGAAGAAATGAAAAATAAACTGTTACACCTTATTCTTAACTTTCATATGATCCAATTAAAACCTAAACCATGGTGTTCCTCTACAGATGTTTACAAACTGTGGTCAAGTGGGACGCTGGGGTTGTGGGAAATTTCAAAGCCAGAAATTATTTATTTCTTAGCAGACGCCCTTGTCCAGGGCAACTTACAAAACATAAGAACAATACAAAGTGCAATAATACATTTTACAGATTCCAATTTACACAAGTGTGTATGAGATACTGTATACAGTAAACAATATATGGGGTCTTACATCCTAGATTGTAAACGCTGAGTGCAGACAAGATGTTAGGTCACAGTCAATGGCCGAGGGAAAGGGAGCAAAGGGGAAATCAAAAGAAATAATACAAGTACTAGTAATGCAAAGGCAAGCAGTATGACAAAGTGTTGAATAAGTGCAGGAGAGTAAATTACTACATTACAAGTACTGTCTGAGAAATTAGTATTTTATTATTATTATTTTTATTTCTTGGCAGACGCCCTTATCTAGGGCGACTTACAACAGAAGTGCAAAACAAAGTGAAAAAATACAGTGAAGTACAAGACATCAATCATTACAAATTCAAATTTACATTTAAACAGAGCAATTAAAAATATAATACATTTTACAACTTCCAATTTATACTGGCAAGTACAGTAAGTGAGGTCATATATCCTGGACGGTAAAAGCTAAGTGCTGTCAAGATGTAGGGTCACAGTCAAGGGCTACGGGAAAGGGAGCAAGGAGGAAAACAAAATAATACAAGTATTAGTAAGAAGCATGATAAAATGCTGTGAAGTGCTATCTTACGGGGATTAAAATGACTGATATTAAAAGTACAGTCTGAAAAGATATGTCTTGAGTAAGCGCTGGAAGGAGGTCAAGGACTCGGTAGGCAGGTCGTTCCACCACCAGGAATGAGAAGGAGCAGCTCTGAGTAAGGGGAGTTTCAGTTTCTCGGCCTTTAGAAATACTAATGCATGTACAGTTTGTAATGCAGAGTGCTGATGTGTAATGTTATATAATTCCCCCCCTCTCTGTCTTCTAGCCTTAGAACCATCATTACAATATCGGAGTAGAAGCAGCTGCTTGCCAGAGAGACGGCCTGCCGGCGTGGCGTGTGAACCTCCGCTACTGGTGGTGAGGAAATAAAGCGCACAAAATAAAAATATAATAAGAAATCTGAGATTCTTCAGACCTTTATTTTAACAAATTGATCAGATGCTGCTTCTGACACTGCAAGGAGAAAGGCATACTTACTATAAAATCGTTTTTTTGCTGAACGTGCATAACATAGATTTCAGTTGTTGCTTCGGCGGCGGCTCTTGCTCTGAGTGCTGTCGATTGTAAAGCCCAGAGTCTGAGTGCTCGTGTGCTCTGTACATGTTTTGTTCATGACACCCATCTGTTAATTATGAGGACAATTATTCAGCGATGAGACTGTACCTAGATTAAACTTGTTCTAGGTGTGCGAAAACTTTTTGTAGTTTCATTAACATAATCCAAATATGGCAGCAAACACAAGGTATTGTATCAATTTTCTACTTTCAGTCTTTCATCATTGTTCAATAATACACATTGATTTATAAGGTTTATTACATAAGAACATAAGACAGTGGCCCATCCACCTCATCCTGCTCGTTTGCTGTCCATTAATAACTAAGTGATCAAGGATCCTATCCAGTCTGTTTTTGAATGTTCCCACATTGTCTCTTCAGCCACATCGCTGGGGAGTTTGTTCAGATTGTGACGCCTCTCTGTGTGAAGAAGTGTCTCCTGTTTTCTGTCTTGAATGCCTTGAAGCTCAATTTCCATTTGTGTCCCGGGTGCGTGTGTCCCTGCTGATCTGGAAAAGCTCCTCTGGTTTGATGTGGTCGATGCCCTTCATGATTTTGAAGACAAGTCCCCACGTACACAGCTTTTTGATTACATTTCCCCTCAATGTATTGTACATGTCACAACTGAAGTCAGAAACAAAGTATATTCAAGTAAGAACAATATGTAAACGTTGTGTGTAAAATGAGTTAAATGCTCAAAATGTTTGTAATGAATAAAAACCTACCAGCGGCGAATATTCCATTCAAACATGATTTAAGCCTTAATCACCAGATGGAGCCGCTGCAGCCTTTGATGGTTCTCGTATGGGCCTTGGATCCAGATCTACCCGTCTGCAGTGCGTATTCTCATTGTTCTGCTAATCAACTTGGCACACAGCGAAATAATCGTTCAATCAGCTGTAGATGTTGGGGTTAATCATTAGACGTGTTCTGGCCGTGCGATTTCTCCCTAATCCCCAAACACACAGCATTTCTAAACCCTGCATCCATTAAGATACACACACACACACGCACCTGTTCTTTAACAGGTTGAGAACCAGGTGTATCTTTAAATAGGTCATTTAAGATATAGAGTAAACTTTTTATTGTTCTATTTTCTGAACAAAATTTGGGTATTAAGTTACTTTTACATTCATTGTCTAGATCCAGTTACCTTATAATAGGCTCCACTTTTAGTGTGCATGCTCAGATTAGTGTTCGTGAGACTTCATTTGAGGCTAATTTAGTGCTTCAAATGTACATGTAGGCAAAACAAAGACTCCAAAACAAGGAGACAAGAGGTGGTGCAAATCAAGTAATAAAAAATCCAACAGTGCATCGAGTACTGGACATAATGTGACTATAGTGGGAAGGCAACCAGATTACAGTAACTGCACACAAGACTCTCCTTTTCTGCAACAGACTTGTTAAATATTGGCAAGGTGTGTTGGTTAGGCATACCTGGTTAATAATACATCTTTGAGTGTGTTATCTATAAAACGTGCATGAAAATGCATTTGTCTTTTCCAAAGGTTTTTTATGAACCCTTACAGTACAGAATTAGCATTAAACGTGTAGTTATATATTGATATGCAGAAGGCTGTCTACCAGACTGAATCATGCCTTTCTTGGTATATGAGCTGGATCCCAGATGGTCAGGAATGTGTTTTTTTTTTTTTTTTTTTAACTATTTGAATCCTGTAAATGAGTGAAACATTGACAAGTTAAATCCAAAGCCAGCCTTCTGCAAATAAAGACCGCCCATCTCTCTGCACTGAAAATCATATAGAAAGTGCTGCAGCGTCCTGGTCTCTTTTTTGTGGCTTTTGCGGGCAGCCTACTGTGAGTCATGGATACTACTGGAAAGGTATTTGATTTTGATTTTAATTACTTTATAGCATAGTCTAAATGTGTAACTGATATAATTACCAATGTATAAACAGCAGTGCTTTAGATTGTTGTGCAATACAATTTAAATGCATGTTAGATGAGGAAAGACGACCTGAAACAGGGGCCAGTTGCATAAACATAGACTTTGTCTTAGTATAATCATAAGTCCTACTAACGACAGACAGTCAGGTAGGACCGCTGCATAAACCAGTCTGTCCCTCAGACTGGTGTCAGACTGGTCTCAGACTGGTCTCAGACTGGTCTTACCGAGTCAATCGCGCACTGCACTCTGGAAATGTTAAGACACTTAAAAAATAATGGCGGATGTTTCTCTAACAGCGATGATCCCAGTTAACTGAACATTTATTGAAATATAATTATAATGCACAAAAATGTATAGTTTGGTCGCAAATGTATAATTTTCGGAAACTTTCAATAACGCATTCAAACACAAGCCATGGGATAAAATGAGAAAGTTAACTGCGCTGTGTGCTGTCTAAGAGACAGGAGAGACTATTCAACAATGTGCTAATTTAAGAGGAAACATCTGCGCACTGAACTCAGCGCAGTTTATGATTATTTATTCCTTTGCCAGACACCCTTGTCTAGGGTGATACAAGCGATAAATACAGCACAAATGTACTAATCAGCCATAAATTAAAGTTTCCAACTGACAGCAGTGCAGGTCAATTATAGAGCTGGTTATAGAAGTGTGCGGGGTGTGTGACAGCGGGGTGTGCGGGGCAGCGGGGTGTGCGGGGCAGCGGGGTGTGCGGGGCAGCGGGGTGTGTGACAGCGGGGTGTGCGGGGCAGCGGGGTGTGTGACAGTGGGGTGTGCGGGGCAGCGGGGTGTGTGACAGGGGGGTGTGCGGGGCAGCGGGGTGTGTGACAGCGGGGTGTGCGGGGCAGCGGGGTGTGTGACAGCGGGGTGTGCGGGGCAGCGGGGTGTGCGGGGCAGCGGGGTGTGTGACAGCGGGGTGTGTGACAGCGGGGTGTGCGGGGCAGCGGGGTGTGTGACAGCGGGGTGTGCGGGGCAGCGGGGTGTGCGGGGCAGCGGGGTGTGTGACAGCGGGGTGTGTGACAGTGGGGTGTGCGGGCTGTGCGGGGAGTGTGACAGTGGGGTGTGTGGGGCAGCGGGGTGTGCGGGGCAGCGGGGTGTGTGACAGCGGGGTGTGTGACAGCGGGGTGTGCGGGCTGTGCGGGGAGTGTGACAGTGGGGTGTGCGGGCTGTGCGGGGAGTGTGACAGTGGGGTGTGCGGGGTGTGTGACAGTGGGGTGTGCGGGGCAGCGGGGTGTGTGACAGTGGGGTGTGCGGACTGTGCGGGGAGTGTGACAGTGGGGTGTGCGGACTGTGCGGGGAGTGTGACAGTGGGGTGTGCGGGCTGTGCGGGGAGTGTGACAGTGGGGTGTGCGGGGAGTGTGACAGTGGGGTGTGCGGACTGTGCGGGGAGTGTGACAGTGGGGTGTGCGGGGCAGCGGGGTGTGCGGGCTGTGCGGGGAGTGTGACAGTGGGGTGTGCGGGCTGTGCGGGGAGTGTGACAGTGGGGTGTGCGGGCTGTGCGGGGAGTGTGACAGTGGGGTGTGCGGACTGTGCGGGGAGTGTGACAGTGGGGTGTGCGGGGCAGCGGGGTGTGCGGGCTGTGCGGGGAGTGTGACAGTGGGGTGTGCGGGGTGTGCGGGGAGTGTGACAGTGGGGTGTGCGGGCTGTGCGGGGAGTGTGACAGTGGGGTGTGCGGGCTGTGCGGGGAGTGTGACAGTGGGGTGTGCGGACTGTGCGGGGAGTGTGACAGTGGGGTGTGCGGGGCAGCGGGGTGTGCGGGCTGTGCGGGGAGTGTGACAGTGGGGTGTGCGGGGTGTGCGGGCTGTGCGGGGAGTGTGACAGTGGGGTGTGCGGGGCAGCGGGGTGTGCGGGCTGTGCGGGGAGTGTGACAGTGGGGTGTGCGGGCTGTGCGGGGAGTGTGACAGCGGGGTGTGCGGACTGTGCGGGGAGTGTGACAGTGGGGTGTGCGGGGCAGCGGGGTGTGCGGGCTGTGCGGGGAGTGTGACAGTGGGGTGTGCGGGGCAGCGGGGTGTGTGACAGTGGGGTGTGCGGGCTGTGCGGGGCAGCGGCGTGTGTGATTGCCGGCTGTGCGGGGCAGCGGGGGCTCCGCCTGCCTGTGAGCAGCAGTGAGTCTGTAGACTCGGCCAGCGGTTTCAATTGAAAGAAATACTTCAGATCCAAGTTAGCCTGGGGGGGAGGAGGCTGACTTTTCAGGTTCAGTCTTAGTCTTCATTTTATGAAACTGACTAACTTGCATAGACTAGTCTAACTGTCAAATTAAGACCAGTCTAATATAGTTTTATGCAACCGGCCCCAGATTGCAGATCAAGATTAATTGCTTGTGAGAATAAACATTTAGTTTGACTTGATCCGCCTCAAGCACTTATTTTAGACAATAAACTGTTATGGTTCATATGCAACAAATTTAAAATTGTAGAGTTGTGGGTGTGATAACTGAAGCTGCAACTATAAGTGCAATAAAATAAGATTAGTAATAGTTTGTATTTTAAGCCATGCTAAATGTCTCCGTACACTTTACTGTGCTGATCCATTCACAAGATGGCTGTCAAATATTTAACTCCAAATAAACATGAGCAAAATTGCCAATATTGTTTCAGTATGAATAGAAATATATATATATATATATATATATATATATATATATATATATATATATATATATATATATATAAATGCATGAATGTGTACCCTTCAGCTACAATTGTCCTTAAAAAAAAAATCTATCAAGAAAACTTTGAAAGTTGTAATGTTAATCATATCTGAAATCAAAGCGATATTTACAAAGGCTTACATGATTTTAATTTGGCAATATTTGTTCTGCAGTGAAAGCTGAAACCAGAACCAGTTAATTTAACCAACTTAAACCATTGCCAGGCGTCTTGTCATTAGATTTACACCTGCAAATGTTGCACTATCTTTATATAAAATAAAATATTTAGAAATCTTAACAGTAACACTTTGTATTCAATATGAATATATCTTTATGCAAAAAAAAAAAAAAAAAACTTGCATTAACCAAATTGATTCACAATTGATCTTATAAACTAATAGAGTATTCAAATAATTTATTTCAAAACAACTGGAATTCTTCCAGGGACACTTTCAAATAATTTAGAGAAACTCTTGCAGAATGGTGTTGCGAGCATCTTCAAAGAACTTCCAAGTATTATGAATGTATATCAAAAGATTGTACTGGTACTAGTTTCTTTATGATCATTTTTTCCTCCAATAATAGACTGAACCTATATTAAATAATGTTATAGGTCTTTGAAAAAACTATTTTTGTAGTTGAATTAACATAATACATGTATTGCTGCAAAAACAAGGCATTGAATTGCATATGTATTATATATGCTAAAGTTTAAATGTATTATTACATAGCTTTTTGGTTACATTTCTCCTGAATGTATCATACATTTCACTATTGAAATTAGTTGTCAGAAACAAAGTAAAAACAAAATAAAAAAAGTTAAATGCTCACCGTGTTTGTAATGAATAAAAACCTATCATATTCCATTCATAAATACATAAACATGACTTATGCCTTAATCACCAGATACCAGTTTCTGCTTTTTTGCTTATTTATATTTTTTAATGTAACTGAATATGAAAAGCCCTGCAAAGCATTGTGCTATATCTGGAACTGCTGTAAATGAGGCAAACACACAAATGTGAGCTCAAGCTGCCTAAAACAAAATCTCACCCTGTATGTAAAGCAACATGAATATACAACTGCAGTTTGATTCCGGTTCGAGGGAAAAAGGTAAATGATCTTCCTGCTCATGTGGTGGATTGCAAGGTGTAACCAGATCCTCTTTGCAGGTTATTAAGTGCAAGGCTGCCGTAGCCTGGGAAGCTAACAAGCCTTTAACCATCGAAGAGATTGAGGTGGCACCACCAGAAGCTCATGAAGTTCGCATTAAGGTGACATCCCCCTCCTCACATCACATCAATGATTAAAGTCATCACGGAGCAAAACAAATTTAAACTGGGCATTAAAAGATATTATAACATTATGTTATCCATATAGTCAATGGATTACTGCTTTAGAAAATAATACATTTAAACTATAGTCTATTTGAATTGTCACTCAGTTTATTATATTTGAGTTTCATTATTAAATAAACATGAACTGTTTTCCTGAAATATGTTGAATAAAATGCATACGCAGTGTTCTTTTTAAAAGTGCATTAACAAGATTTTAACATTCTTTAGCCGATCCTATAAAGGGACAGTTAACACAAATAATAAGAGCAATCATTTCTGATATGACTCAAGACTGAGTATCCAAAACAAAACCCACACATCTTGTAGATCACGTGGTGCATAGTGTGGCTACATGGATGAACAGGAGTGAGGAGTGAAAATTGATTTCCTTGTCTTAAAAAAAATCTTCAAATCATTTAAAATACTATAATTAGATATATCTCCCTGCCAGTAGACCAGTGATGTACTTAACATTTACATAACATTGGAAGAGCATCTTCTCAGCTATCTTCAGCTTCCCCAGAACACATCTGTGCTGCTCTAGTACAGATTTATCCAGGACATGAGTGAGTCTTACACCAGCAAAGTCTCCGTGTCTCAGGTGGAGGTGCAGACTGGTTTTGTTGACTATGATCAATCTGATTTGCTCTAGATCATTGCAACTGGAGTGTGTCACACTGACCTGTACTTCCTGTATGAGGGAAAGAAAAAGGAGGGGTTCCCAGCAGTTCTGGGACACGAAGGAGCTGGGATTGTGGAGAGCGTGGGGGCAGGAGTGACCAAATTCAAGCCAGGTGAAGACCGTTCTGATTAGACATCTTGCATGTAATCGGTTATCCATGGAAACTGCTCAGTTTGCACAAGCTGCTTTCAACGCGGCTCATGTTACGGACTCGGACGGTTTGAGAACGAACACGTGTGTTTCGACATGGCACCGAAGGCCCTGACGTTCACAGCAGCTCACAGCGGGCGCCTGCTGGGCCTAATTGTGCTTTCTTTCCCCTTCTCCAGGAGACAAGGTCATCCCTCTGTTTGTCTCCCAGTGCAGAGAATGCAAGTTCTGCCTCAGTCCCAAAACCAATCTGTGTGAGAAGAGCTGGTAAACATTTTAGACATTTGAATGAATCATCTGGGATCAGCAGATGCCAAATACCATCATGGCATTTGTGGTTGCAAGAGTAATTGAAGTCAGATTGAAAAAAAAAAAAAAAACATAAACTGTTTACAACGCTTGTTTAACACTGATTTAGACTAGAAAAAACGATTTGATTGAAATGAGTTAATACGGGAGATGTGGAAACATTTGATAACTGCTCTTCCTTTGATTTCTATTAATTAAGAATGAGAACATATAACTCAGTTTTGACAGAAACAGGATCACGCAAAGCAGGACGTGTGAAAGGTAACACCGGGCGCGTGTCCTTCACAGGTCTGCTGAGCGGTACCGTGAGATGTCTGATCTCACCACTAGATTCACCTGCAAAGGCAAACCGATCCTGCAGTTCATGGGCACCAGCACCTTCTCCGAGTACACCGTGGTTAAAGAAATCGCTGTGACCAAGATCAGCGACGCCGCCCCACTCGACAAGGTCTGCTTGTTGGGCTGTGGCATCTCCACGGGCTACGGAGCTGCAATTAACACGGCCAAGGTGAGCTTCAGTCGGGAACAAGCGGTAATAGTTTCATTAGATGAATGTATGTAAAGCGTAACCACAGAGGGAATATCTGTGTGTAAAAGGACACTTAAGCTCCTGTTCTTCACATTTCTTACTACCTAAAGCTACCTAGCTTGATCAAGGTCTACTGCCCCTGCCCTTAGGTCGAGCCCGGCTCCACCTGTGCGGTGTTTGGGCTCGGTGCCGTGGGTCTGGCCACCGTGATGGGCTGCAAAACAGCCGGAGCCTCTCGGATCATTGCGGTGGACATCAACAAAGACAAGTTCGAGAAGGCCAAGGTGTTCGGAGCCACCGACTTCGTCAACCCGAAGGACCACAGCAGACCCATCCAGGAGGTGCTGATTGAGATGACTAAGGGAGGGGTGGACTTCTCCTTTGAGTGCGTGGGCAACGTGGCTGTCATGGTGAGTCCCAGTTTAGTTTTCTTGTGAAGTCAGTACTACATGATGTGAGAACAGTGAGAACCAAGCTGTTCAATTTCCTGAACGTGTCTTTTTCCTTGACTTGCAGAGGAGCGCCCTTGAGTCATGTATTAAAGGCTGGGGAGTCAGTGTCCTGGTGGGATGGACCGACCTTCATGACTTCTCTGCCCGGCCAATTCAGCTGATTTCTGGGCGCACTTGGAAGGGAACTTTTTTTGGAGGTGCGCAGTCTTATTCTTACAAAAGTTAATGTTATATGTAATATATTCACTGGAGCTACACACCCCCATTCTCTTATTAAGCTTAAAATGTAATAGAAATGTATTATTAATAAATCATACATTTTACACCAGGTGATCAATCCAAAAGGGAGATTTGAATTTAGGCATCAGGATAAATTTGGGTTGCAGTTATTTCTGTTCCTTTCCTGCTCGCCTGTGTTCTCTGTTTCTTCTTGGACTTCAAAACACAGCTTGAGGAAAGGACTTTCTAGGGCAGACAAATATTTCTTTTTGGCCCAGGCTGGAAGGGTGTGGACAGTGTGCCCAAGCTGGTGAACGACTACATGCAAAAGAAGATCATGCTGGATGAGTTTGTGACCCACACAATGCCCTTGGACAGAGTGAATGAGGCTTTCGATCTCATGACCAATGGGAAAAGGTAACATATTACTATTTTCAAAAGGTACACATCTGTGAAAACGTTACTGTAAGGTGGTCCACACTCTTCTAGATCCATACTAGGACCAGCGGTATCGAAGAACAATAGATTCCAGTTCTTGAAAACAGCTGCGGTTCCGTATCTTCTGCTGGGACTTGTATAAACTGCACCGTTACGAATTATCTTTCCTTTGGTTGGTTGTATCAATATTGTACACTCACTGCAATACGGATTTTTCTTTTCTATCATTGATCTCTTTTTAATCTGTCTTGTATTTCAGCATTCGAACCGTTTTGAACATGTAAGAAACGGAAGAAGAATCTCACAGAAGTTCCTTCATGTTTCCATCTGATTGATCGGTAGTGACTGTGAGATGGCTTTGCATGCATGACAGGAGTCCTCCTCGTGTGGAATCGATGCCAAAATGTATGCCCAGATGTCTGCCAGACAAAATAAAGAAAAAGAAAGAATCTGTCCAGCTTTGTTCTTGACTGTCAAATTAATCCCTAAACAAACTATTTGAGGGTATTACCATATACATGTTTTCAGTAGTTTGAGTGTAGTTCCCACAGTACAGATTATGTGAACAACAAACTAGATTGCACAATGGACACATTTAAAGAATATGATACAAATATGATGATACCTTTAAAGGATATGATACACAGCTCGTTGTCGTAAAAATCGAGCATTACATAATGTAATATGAAGGTATATCAGTGATAATCATAAAACTGTTACCATTTCTTAAATGATTATCACTTTCGAAAAGGGTGGGACGGGTATATAGAAACCCTGAACTGAAGAACTACACAATGGGTCTGGAAAAGCAAAATTAAACAGAACATGTATGTGAAACATTAACGAAACAGAAAATTGACAAAAGAACCAAAGTAGTGCAATCCCCATCTAACGGTCTGATGTGAATAGAGCAGGAGATGACAAACACGTGCACCTTTACTAACATCACTTATCAAACAGGAGGGTAACTGAATAAGATTAAACAAGTGGCCCAGGTAAAATCAATTAAAATATATAAAGCTGTGTTAATCCAACCAGGAATACACAATACTAAAAGGAATAAGACTTAAGACGATTAAGAAGGCTGTGAACATGTGACATCACATTAATTAAACATCTGAAAGTTCCATACATGTTTTAATTTTCATTATTTGTGACTGATCCCCCCCTTTTACCTTTCTTCTCTTGGAGGTGAAAAGAGGAATGAAAAGGGTTAAGTCTGAAAATAATAAGGCACACTAAAGACACCAGTCTGACCTTTTCAAAATGCTGTACTTTCAAACTGGGGGGGGTTGCAGACACAGATAGCAGCACACTATGGTAAAAACAGGCGCTGCTGCTCCTGCACAGTTCAATACATGCTGTGACCCAAGACAGACGGGGGGAGGCAGGAAAACAGTCTCCCCCGGCCACTACCAGGTTGGGACAGACGCAGGAGAGGACAGGGGACACAGGACACTACAGCCACACTCCCCAACACCCTCACACTATTGCAATAATGATCCCCACCGTCCCTTAAACCTAGCCAGGGCTTTTGCTGACAGCTTAGAGATGGGAGGGAGTCTGTGCACTTTCAGTGAGTTTGCTCTGTGCTTTTCCGCCTCTGATGCTTCAGGGTTTGCAAAGCTGTTCTTCGCCACTAAAACAAGGTTTGCACGCTGAACTCTTCCAGCATGGACGTGTGTAGTGAACAGGAAACGACACGTCCAGTAAACATTTCAAATGGTCGCTGCACGGCGCTTGACAGCTAACATAACAGACTCAAACCCTGTTTATGTCCCTCTGAAGTGTCTCTTGAGCAGGGCAGCCCATGCATCTGCACAATCACTACTCCGAGGTCGTTGTCTTGTATTTGCACGCACGCAGCCGCTTCCACGGCACGGATTTCTGGTTTATTACCGCGCAGACGCACCAGCGCTGCTCTGATTGGCTCATTGGTTTATTCAGGTTCCCGGGACGCGCCGTCTCTTTCCTGGGGTGAAAATGGACACAGCTGGTCAAGTAAGTGCGGACTGGACTTTAGGGTTTGTAGTTATTAAAATTAAACAAATGCACTAGATTGCGGGTTGTTCTCAGTTTTACAGCTCGGTGCATGCTTTCTGCGGGGCAGCACGGCCATTAATTTGATTTCTAAAGCGAGCAGTCGCTGCAATGATGTGCGGTTATTAATTTATGTAAAGGCTTTTCTAGGGTTTAATCTGGTGGAAATGGCTCAACAGAAGTAATTGTATTTGAACTTGAAGAATATTTTCTTTGGATGGCCTATGTTTGTGATCAGTGCACTGCAGTTGAGTTGCTTTATTATTTACTATGTATCTTTAAACGGTTAACGCATACATACCTATTGCAGGCAGTGGTGTGAGCTGTTCTGCTGTGATTGGGAGAGGGGCTCCGCTGGCTCCGTCCCCTGGTACAGCAGACCCTCTCAAGTTATTTTGGTTTGATCTACCAAAAGCCAAAGCCCTGCTTTTTCCATGCATGCATTTATTTATTTAAAAAGACATGCCACATGTACAATCAATAAATAAGACATTGCAATTGTTTAATTAAATGCATTCTTTTTTTAAAATAAAAAAACGCGATACGGTATTGCAGCGTAGCTACAATGAGTCTAATAGCCAAGTTTTTGTGACTTTAATTTACAGGTTTATATGCATTTTTAAAAACAATCTTAGTCATGCTCTTCTGCTAGATTGAATGGTGGTAAATGTTGCATTTTAGTTCTGACTAATTAACGGTGCAAAGTGCAGCGTCGCTGCTGTGTTGCAGTTACAGGCCTGCATGGCAGCTGTTATCTCCGTTACACCTGGCACAAAGCAGCCATGCACAGATTATGATTTGAAAGGTGAGAGTTGGATAAACTCTTTCAGCTAGGTTATGTATAACTGGTTTAGCAGAAGGGTGTGTGTGTTGCAGTGGTCTGGTCAGAACTGACCTTATTCATTAAATGTGCGAAACAATAAATGACTGATTTTGCAATGGTTCATTTGGTTTTAAACAATACTATGCAGGTATGTGTGTGCGTTTTGTCTAGTAAGAAAGGGAAGCTGTTTGTATATATATATATATATATATATATATATATATATATATATATATATATGACTAATGTAAGCAGTATATTCAGAATTATAATTTGCTTGTGACATAATTGCATACTCTTAATTGCTTTGCAGGTGATTAAATGCAAGGCAGCTGTTGCCTGGGAGGCTGGCAAACCCTTGTCCATCGAGGAGGTGGAGGTGGCTCCACCCAAGGCTAATGAAATCCGCATTAAGGTAACTCTTTACATCCATGGATGCATTTTCTTTGGGTTTCTGGTGTTTACAAAATAATGGAAGCACTGCGGTGGGCTGCAAGTACAGAAGCGCTGCCAAATTGTCTAGCGTTCACAAGCGCGTCCGCTGTCCTGCACGGTTGCATGATGTGAATGCTTTGGTGTCTGCAGATGCTATTGGCCCGTGTTAAATGTCTGTCTTGCAGCTGTCAGCCACCGGAGTGTGTCACACCGATGCCTACACTCTGAGTGGAGCGGATCCTGAAGGGCTCTTCCCTGTGATTCTGGGGCATGAGGGTGCCGGCGTTGTGGAGAGCGTTGGAGAAGGAGTGACCAAGTTCAAACCAGGTGGGACAGGCCAGGATGCTCCCCTAAACCAAAACACTAACCAGTGCTAAGAATAAAGGGCACAACCCTGGCATCGGTGCGTTCACTGTGCCACTACAACATGTATTTGTAATGCAAGCTCACATTTTTAGTATGATGTACAAACAAAATCTGAAATGCATATTTGAATACAAATATAGTTGAATAATGTGGGAAAAATCCTAATTGTAATCATTTTCCTGTAAAGTGCCCAATTTATTTTATTTCTTAATGTCAATGTCTTATATCAATCCCCCCTTTTTATTTTAGGAGACAAGGTCATCCCTCTGTACATTCCCCAGTGTGGAGAATGCAAGTTCTGTAAAAACCCCAAGACCAATCTGTGTCAGAAGATCAGGTAAAGAGGTTTGCTGTAATTTAATTGCAAAGGCCAGTCGGAAGCTAATTAAATGGTTTAGTGTGCACCATGTTTGTGCCACACAGGTCATTTTATAGTGTACTCTAACTGTTTGCTATTGTACAGATTAAAGCAGGATTACATGCCAAAATTCTTCAATTAAATTGGTATCATACCGAATAAATAATACAATTCTCAAATGCATGTTATTTTAATAGGGTAGATCAAAGCCACAGAACAACCCATCCGTCGTACAAACTAATCTGTTGGGAGACTTCCATCTCCAGCTGCAGGGAGTGTGTTCAGTATGTAGTGTGTCGTGTGTAACCACCATTCCCCTTGGTCTCTCCAGGATCACTCAGGGTCAGGGTTTGATGCCCGACAAAACCTCCAGATTCACCTGCAAAGGCAAGCAGCTGTTCCACTTCATGGGCACCAGCACCTTCTCCGAGTACACCGTTGTTGCCGATATCTCTGTGGCCAAGGTGGACGACTCTGCCCCTTTGGACAAGGTGTGCCTGCTGGGCTGTGGCATTTCCACTGGGTATGGCGCGGCGCTCAACACTGCCAAGGTAATGTTTGCCGTTTTATGAGTGTACTGAAAACAAAGCTGCAGTGTGTTTGTACTACCCTGCTTCTGGGAGATGTCTGATGCCTCTTGCTTGACACTCAGGTCGAGCCCGGCTCCACCTGCGCCGTGTTTGGGCTCGGTGCCGTGGGTCTGGCCGTGGTGATGGGCTGCAAGGCTGCCGGAGCCACTCGAATCATCGGGGTGGACATCAACAAAGACAAGTTTGAGAAGGCCAAGGAATTTGGCGCCACCGAGTTTTTCAACCCCAAGGACCACAGCAGGCCCATCCAGGAGGTGCTGGTGGAGATGACCGATGGAGGGGTGGACTACTCCTTCGAGTGCATTGGCAATGTGGCCATCATGGTGCGTTTGTTTAATCGCCACAGTCAGATTTGCCCTGGTCTGTGAGATAAATGTTTACTTGAAATGAAAGCACTTCTGTTTCTCTGGCTAGAGTAGTTCAAGAGCTGTCATCATAGATGCAGCAAGATTGCGTTACCTGTGTATGAATTTAAGCTTTGTGTATTTCCCTCGAGAGGCCAGGTGCAGATGCAGATTTTTAGAAAAACCTCTTCGTTCGAGGCCAGAACAGAACAGAGCAGAGAACAGGAGAGTGAGATTTAAAGTTTGGGGAACCTTCTGTATTTGCCTGACAAACAGAGTAATCTTCTCTGCTCTTTAGATGAGAACTTCCCGACTGTCTCAAGTGCTTCGTTAGAGCTGAATGAGCAATTTTGGTATTATTCCAATTGAGTACGACTGCGGTGTTTGGTAGTAATAATGCTCAATGTGTAGCTCTCTCCATACCAATGTAATAAATCATTCAATCTAGAACCAAGCAATGTGGAAACTGAGATGGTAATAAGGTCTAATTTCAATTCTGGGGGAGGAGGGTAGGGGAAAGCTTTCAGATCTCCTCCTCTACTGACCCTTGTGTTTCAGAGGTCGGCTCTGGAGGCGTGCCACAAGGGCTGGGGAACCAGCGTCATTATCGGAGTGGCGGCGTCGGGACAAGAGATTTCCACACGCCCGTTTCAGCTGGTGACAGGACGGACGTGGAAGGGAACTGCCTTTGGAGGTGAGTGGCTGTCGGCTAAATCCCAGGTATTGTTTAAACTTTTTTAGGGTCTGTAACAGTTAAAGTAAATCAACTGCCCCAAAACCAACATTTCTCTTGCTTTGCTTAACTGTTTATAATCAGACTTTTTTTACATTAGAAATGTATATAGGCTATACATGTACGGGCTTGGAGTTCCATACTACTTTGCAAAGGTTGAATACAAATTGTATGTACTTAAACTGTTAAGGTCTATGTAGGAGGAATATTCAGTACTGTGGATGCATTGTAGTTTGAAAAGTGAAACCCTTGGCCGAACGTGGTGGCGTTGTCTTCCGCAGGCTGGAAGAGTGTGGAGAGCGTGCCCAAGCTGGTGAATGATTACATGGCAAAGAAACTGAAGGTGGATGAGTTTGTCACCCACACCCTACAGCTTGACCAAGTCAATGAGGCTTTCGACCTCATGCACGCTGGAAAAAGGTAAACCACAACCTGTGAGATGCTTTTTAATAGCTGCAGAATTGAGCAGCCCTGCAGTCCCCAAAATAGTGCTGTCCATTCGATTTAGAAAAAAAAAAAAAATATTGATCTATAGGTGAATTCTGATTTTTCCTAGTTTTTATTTAACATGGTTTCTTTAGTTTTTGAGCCTACAGCCTATAATCATGTCAGGCTATATAAATTGACTAACTGTATGCACTTATTTTAATCTTATTTTGCTTTTAATTCAGCATTCGGACTGTTCTGACCATCTGAAGCCTCTGGAGAGGGCCAGCCACATCTGCCTTATCCTGCCCCAGCACTTAACATCTGGATAGAGCGTTCAGATTCCTGCTAAACTAGGCGACACTCGCACAAGCACCTGCATAAATTCCTGTCACTTGCAATGTAACTAACATTTTACTGCAGTGGATGTTTTTTACCATTGTGGGGTTAGTTCCATTTATTTTTTGTGAAAGTAAATGCATTTATAAACCTAAATGTGGTCGAAGTCTTGACTATTCACACCTGTCACCCTTGTATAAAACTAAGAGGTTTGATAATGGAACAATTGAAACGGCAGCTTCGGCCACAAACGCGGTCTTCTGCTTCAGAAAACTACAAATAGGGTTCTTTGGTTTCTGATTTATTAAAGTTAACATTTAAGCTGATGCTTGTGTAGATTTCATCAAGCAGTTTAAATGCTCATTGCACAAGAAAAATAAGTCCTTATTAGCTTTAATTTAATTTGTAGCTTGTGCAGAGATGCAGAAATGATTTGGCTTAGCTAGACCCCTGCACACACACTGCACTGTTCTATATTAATCCGCCTGTGCAGGTTTTTTTCCCCCCTCATAAGTATTATGGAAGTTACTGGTCTAGATCACATAAAGGTAATGTAGTTAAAATGAACACAATATATTTGCAAAGGTATGAATGTAATTGGTTTATGCAAAATAACTTTTTGAAGATCAATCCTATTCCTTTGTTACCTCCAGTAGTTATGTTGCAATGCTTCAGATATTTACAAGCTCTGGAATGGCAATTCAGTTGTTAATTTTTTTTAAATCTGCCAGCAGAGGGCAGCACACCCTGAACTGCCAGGAATTGGCCGTTCGTGTGCAATCGAGTGCTGGAAGTGCCAGTTCTATGGAAGATTAACTGCCCAGATTTAAAACTCAGCTGTTTGCCAATACTGTAACAGTGCTCTGGATACTAATGTCAGTAAAAAGTGGTAGACTACTTTTATGTACTGGAGTATTTGAATTGGTTTTCCAGACTTCTGGCAGGACTTCAACACTAAAACCAGGTTCTCTGCAAATTGTCTGGAAAATTAAAACTAACCAACATTAACAAGGAGCGGAAGATATTCTTTGTATCCTTTTTTTGGTGAAAGAATATATTTCTGAAACCAGTGTGGACATGTATAGGTAATATGTGTGAAGTTTTGAGGAGTTAATGTCTGGTTTCTAACAACCCTGCACTAGGGAGAACGGCTGAATCGAAGTATACACTGAAACTAATCTGGAAAGTACACAATTAGTTTCACAGGTTTCCGTGTACACATTAGGGGTGTGGAAAAAATAATTTGAGGGTGAACTGAAAAGTATAGCTTTTGTGCGCACAAGTAGTGGCACCATGAAGAACCTCTCTCCTGAAATTAGTGTTTACATGTAAATAGCTGGTTCTTAAGGCTGTAATTAAAGTGCCTGCGGGGATGAAAACATGTTTGTGAGTTTCCACGATGAGACTTCCCAATAACACCATTTAGATTTACCGGTTTATGGACATCTCATTATTAAAATTAAATAAACTGCACTATATCTTTAATAGAAACCCCTTAGAATATTTCATTTTAAGTACAATGGTAAACATTTTCATATTAGAAAGTCATGGATGAAATTACTTCTTCAATAAACCTTCTGGATTGTGTTTATAAGATACAAACAGAAGGAATGGGAAAAACCCTTGTATTTACCACCACTTTAAAACCTAGTTGAAGTCTTTAACACATTTAACAAAATGAACCACACTCTTTCACCATTTGAACAAATCTTTCATTTTAATGACGCACTTAACGAGCTCCCCAGCACCAGTGTAGGAAAACGAGCCGACTGCGCAATTCACACAGTTCTCTTACACAAGTACCTGTGAAATAGCACGGACACCATGGATCCTTGGCGGAATCACATATACTCTGTGTTAAAAAATGTTTTGCGTAGAACATCGTAACTGGACAATAAAATATAAACGATACAATTCTGACACACGTGCTCTACTGCAATGTAGTGAAGCTGTGAGGCGACCGCAGAAGTGAGACGACTGTAGACTAATCCCCATCGCTGTCTTTGGGAGTAACACTGTAATTTTCTCACAACACGAAAACCTTAAGGTTTTATTTCTTGATTTCCAAAATAAAATCTATAACTACCACAAAACAGATAAGACTGGATATCCAGCATCTATAATTTCAAAAGTGAGAGTCAGTTATCTTGCAGTAAATGCTAACTATGAAGACGATATGGTCATTTTTTGATTAAAATGTATATTTTACCTTTGTTTTGTTCCACTCATGATTCGTTTTCTGCACCAATATGCTTTTGTTTTTCTAGACTAGATTAAAACCAAATATAACAATGAGCTCATTACCATTTCAGCAATTCTACCATAAAGAGTGAACAATTTAATCAACTGCAAATAACTTCCCACCAAATTCACTGGGGTTCATAGCTGTGCAGGAATGTAGAACAAGGAAACACAGGGACTTTTCCAGTCATACGCCCGACTCAAATACATCACTGTGGTGGCTGACCCAGTGTGGGGGGGGGGAAGACAGAATTTCGCCGCTCAGTGTACATTGTTACAGCATTTCCGACAGTAACGCACCTGCGCATGGTTAAACTGAACCCCAGCTTACTCACGTATAAAAGTGTAATAGACCAGATACGACTGTGCCGAACAGCACTCATCATAAATAAACCTTTATTTAAATATTTATCTTGGTCATACTTCGACTCTCACGACTCAATGAATTCCGAGGACATTAAAAACGGGCGACTCTTCACTCTAAAACAGCCCACAACAAGAAATCCCATCCAGATGTATTCAAGTACTTGCATAAAACAACAGAAAACAAAGCGAACGAACGCAGACGAGTGCGGGGAAATCTCCGAGACCCCAGGAGCGCTGCCGGCGGGGGCAGGGGTGTGGCAGCGCTCTGCACAGTTCCGTCAGGGGTCAAGTCGGAAGAGCCATCCCTCGTACGTCTGCCCTACATCTGGGACATATAGTGCGGGCGCCCGCTGTCCTCCAGGCGCCGGGTGAGGATCTCGCAGCCCGTCTCGGTCACCAGCAGGGTGTGCTCGAACTGGGCGGAGCGCTTCCCGTCCCGGGTCACCGCAGTCCAGCCGTCTGGCCACGTCTCATCCTGCCAGCCTCCTGACCGAGCCCCAGGGAGAGAAGGCAACATCAGAGCGGGACTCTCCTGAAGGGAGCCTTGCACTCGCACAAACAAGGGCTTGATGTTAATATTTTATGAATTCCAAATCACAGTTGGCCAGACGTCTCTTACCTTCACAGATCATTGGCTCGATGGTGAATACATGACCTGGCTTCATCACTCCGACTGCTTTGTTTTCTTAAAAGGGGAAACATAAAATATTAGGAAGGCTTATAAAGTATGAAATTAAATCCTTTCCAAATCAACAAAATCAATTAAACCTAACTAACGGTAAGGCTACTTCAAGAATGAGACCTTCGGGCTGGAATCAGAACACACTCCCTTTATTACAGTGAGAGAAAGAAAAACTGGTTCTGGAAATATTAACATTGCTCTAACTAGCACAAATCATATTTACACAATATACACACAATTCCAATTCCACAAAGCCGAGGTATGAAAGACACACAAAGCTTACTGCGCTTCCCAGGCTGCAGTGTTACTCACTGGCATAATGTGGCACATTGGGGGCGGTGTGGAAGAGCTTATGGATGCCGTGTCCACAGTAGCTCCGCACCACAGAGAACCCGTTGGCCTGCGCGTGTTTCTGGATGATATTGCCCAGCTCCCGATAACGGACACCCGGCTTCACTGCGACACAGGCGACATTGACAAGATAAGACAGCGGCTTGGACTTTGCAACACTTCAGCCTGATGTTTCAATTCCAGCACAAGTTGAGAGAAAAGCATTCAGTGACAAAACTTCTCTACATATATTTTGATAAATCAAGCTTGTAAACAAACCAAAAAAACCAAAACATTTCAGTATTTTGCTTGATTGAATCAAACAAATGCCGTCGAGTACCTGAGTCAATGGCTTGCATAAGGCATTCATAGGTCGTCTGCACCAGCTTTTTGGCAGCTTCATCAGACTCTCCAACGAAGAAGGTTTCATTGAGATCCCCGTGGTAGCCGTTCCGATACACAGTTATATCCACTGAGAGAGAGAGAGGGGTACACGGACGACCGCATTAGTACCTAGAGCGTGCACTGCGGCCAAGAAGGAATACTTCCACTTGTGCGGTACAGGCTCACAAATGAAGACCGCACTTTCGTCAGACGAGACCTTTCAGACCTGCTCTCTTTCGAAGATCAAGAAAATATTTTGTGAATTAAACACCCCGGGGGGAAATCACATGTACTGGTAATCAAGTTCAAAAGTGGAACAGAATCATACGACACCTTTTAACGACATTTGCCTCAGAGGTTTATTTTATTGGACCTGCCAAGTCAAACGTAACACCTCATCGTGAACGAGAAAGGAAGACTGATGGGATTAGAGAGGCCTGGAGTGGCCTTGGCACGTTATTAGAGGTGGCAGTTACTAATGGGCAACTATTGGGTTGCCAATGGTGGTACCTGCTCTCCAGTGTCAAACACTCAAGACTTAAAGATAAATGGGACAAAATAAAGCAAATACAGCTATATCCTTGTTTGCATTAAGATTATGGCCTAGATTTAAAATAAAGTTTGCCCTACCCGCCAATGGCAAATTACACACCTATAATGTGAATCACATCTCGGTCAAAGATCTTATTTGGTCTAGGCTTTACAATGTTTGTGTTACAGATATGCTCTGAACCGTTAGTAATTCATAAATAAAATGCATATAAAGATCAGTGCTGGGAAACGGCTGAGAACTGTGTTCAGCTTCTGTCAAAATAAAATAAAACCGCATTTCCTCCACACCCCCAAAAACCTTGCAAACGGTCAAAGGTTCGGTTTTCTACAACAGCAACAGGCAGAGAGTCGCACCGTTTAAAATGTCTCCGTCCTGCAGGGATCTCCTGTCTGGGATCCCGTGGCAGATCACCTCGTTCACCGATGTGCAGCAGGACTTGGGGAAGTTGTAGTAGTTCAGCGGAGACGGATAACAGTTTCGAGCCGTGCAAGCCTGGAGCGTGAAAGGGGCAGACAGACAGTGAGAGGCCTGAACTGAAAGAAAGGAGCAGAAGAGTACGGTGCAGAGAGACAGAGCCAGCTCCTCACCAGATGCACGGCATGGTCGATTTCCTCGGTCGTAACTCCAGGCTTCACCATCAACGAAGCGATGTCTAAGACTTCCCTGGCAAGCTGTGAACAAGGTGCAATGTCTAATTAGTTCCATCGCCACTCAGCTGGGTCTTAGACAAGCCTAACCTCAGAGAAAGAACCCAATGGCAGATGCGCAAAACTTCAAGTCTTTAATGTTACAGGTTTGATCAACGACAAATCAACTAAATCAGTGTGTATAGATTACGCATGCAGGATTGTCAACCTTTATAATACTGCAGTACGGTTCTGGGAAAGCACACGAGACCAGTTGTGACTGCAGTTTGAACTTGATGCTTTTATGACCTTAAGTGTCATGCACATGTGCTCCTAACTGGGGTTTCTCACACGAATCCTTACCTTACACACAACCCTCATTCCTTCTATATCTTCTGGTGAAAGGATCTTAATTTGAGAGGTTCCCTTTAAGGCCTGTTCAGATTCAGACATTCCTAAAAAAAGAAAACAAGTTGTATTTATTAATTTATGGAACCAGTAAAAGAGCACAGATAGTTACTGTAAATGGATGAGTTGGGCTCAAGAGTCAGCTAACTCTCAAACTTCAAATAAGAGTCCACTGAATTAACACCCTTAGAAAAATAACTGATATTTTCAATTGCAGGGAAGATCGAAGTGCTGGGGAACTCCTACTCAGTTACAGCAGGAAATGATGGTATAGGAAAAGAAAACACATAAGACTGGAATAAACCACCTCCTTTTAGGAACGGTTGAGAGTTAGCTTCCTCTTAAACGAACAAAAACAGCAAATACATACATACATACATAAATAAAAGCCACTGATTGCACAAGACCACACTCATCTGATCAACAACAATGAGAAACCCCAAGTGAAATGGCTAGAGGTCTGGCCCCTAGGTTTACGTTCATGATTAGCATTAAAAACATACCTGCTAGGAGCCCAACTTCTGCTGCTGCATAAGCAAGGCAAGAAAAGAGCTTTTATAAATAATCAGCATGTAGAGTCCTGTGAATAACGCTTGTGTGGGCGGGGGGGTGCGAGGAGGGTTACTCAACTTAGATAAAACACCAACCCTTCTCACACGGACCACCACCACTCCTCGCCAACATTCTAGAACATCACTACCTACATTCTAGGACGGAAGGTCAAGCTTTGACAAATGTGAAGCTCCACTAAAGAGGGGGCAAGTCTAGCCTAGAAGCCACTAGATCTGCTTGCATTAATTCTGAGAAACGGCTGGTTGTTCATCATGAGCCTGCAAGTACCTCCAATAAAATAACATTTACACAGAAGGCTGCGCAACAGTTGCAGAAGGTTCTTCAACCTCCTCTATTACGGACGGTTATTGTATGGAGTAAGAATATCGGTTTGCTTCCTTACTTTTACGAAGGTCAAACTAAGGCAATGCGAGGATAAATCCACGAGTGTCGACCAGGTTACATACATCTTTGGCAGCTACACCAGCACAGCACTTCAAATTTAAGGATTTTCATCAGGGACTAGTTCAGAAATTTTGTCCAGAACAGACTTTGAAAACATGAAAACTATTGAATGGTATGGAAAACGACATGAATATCCTCCTGAAGTGCTGGTGCCAAAACAGGAACAAAGCAAACCTGTTTAGACATGCTTATTAACTATGCCTGTGCAAATAATTTCTTCACGGTGTCAAATTTAAATGTATCCTTGTCATTTTTAACCAGAATATGCACTAAATTCAGCTTGTCGGCTCAGGGTTAATCCCCACTCTTCATACAAACTGGTTTAAGACAAAATATTTACACTATTATGCTTGTATTTGTTTGGAGAATGGATGCAATATTAAGTTAAGGCTTCTACAGTGTTTGGCATTAGCTTCAAGCAGCAGCGACGTTCTCTGGGATGAATTACCGGTGTTTGGAAGTTACTTTGCACTATTCCGTTAAAAAAAGCAAAGCATTACCGTCACAGTCACCGTTCTTGTGATGGGCCTGCGTAGGACACGAATAATGAAAATGAAGACTGAGGCTGAAACACGGGACGGGCTGGTTTTCAGATTAATCCGCCCTTTCAAATCAGTTGATATGCACTTTGCGGGTAAAGACGCTCTACTATAGGACCTTTAGGATGGTCTTAGATCGGTTATGTAGGACACATACTTACGCAACAGTTCTGCAGCTGTTGACAAGAAATGAATGCACATTACATATTTCCACCTTGTGTGGACAATAAAGTATTATTGTATTGTATTACACTTGGTCCAAATATCTTCGCTATGCCCACCCTACAGATTTACATTAAGATTACAATCCCACGCAGAGGATTTCATGTCACCTCACTACTACAAACCACTGGAACATGAAGAGTACTAGTGATCATTTTACGTTTAAGTGATTTAGTTAAGTCCAATCACCAGCAGAAGACATGGCTTGAGTAATTAAAGTCTTACATATCTGAATAATTGAACTATGATTTAGACAATTTATACCCAAATTAAAGTCTGAAGTGATGAGCCACAGCCCAGCAGTTTTAATACTTTAAATTGGCATTTGCTTACGAATGAGAAGATGACTAAAGAAATCAAGATGGGGTTACAGTGGCTTACAAACTCTGAAAACCTGAGGGTGGCTCTCTGTCTGCCCAACGGAAAGTCATAAACCAAGTAAATGGCTTGGAATTTGCTGGTTGCAGGTTTCGACTTAATCTAGGCCTAACTCATCAGCAGCTCAGGGTCGAATGAGAAACACAGCAGGCTCTGTTTGACCAGGACCAAGAGCACATATCGCTGGTGGATGGGATTTAGCGTAGGTTTCCAAAGAAGCATTGTGTCAGAAAAAAGTATTCGTTATTTACGAGACAAAAGACGTACATCACACTCTATCCTGTTAAAAATGTATCTTGCACAAAAATCCACACAGACAGAAATACACATTTAAAGCAAAATAGAAAATTACCTAATGGGTGATCAGCATAATCTGGTCTCTGGATATAACTTGGCACAGGTCTCATTGGAGTCTACACAAACAAAAAAGGCACACTGAATACATCACACTGAGCACAGCAAGCCATTACAGCACACAGCATTGGCCAGCGAAATCGAAGAACTTTAAAATGGGGAACATTCCAAGGTCCCGTCTGCAAAAAGGCTTTATTCATTACAGCACAGTCCCATCAGCGGGATAAAAGGATACAGCAGAATTTAATTGGCCGTCATTCGTTTTCAACAAGGTAATCAGTTGTTCATTCTGTGGTACACCGAACTACGCAATAACATGGTTCTATGCCTCGTAATCCATCACAATTTCCTTCGCTAATCCGCTAAACTGCTTTCATATTAGGTTTTGTGTTTATTCAATTATTTAATTAAGGAGTCACCCAGGAGCAGAAATCAATCCCTCAGGACAGTAAAGCAGACCATATTGCATACAGTGTTAGTACTGCTCTCTGTATTGAATTCAAATCAGTTTCCAACTGTGGAGAGTTCGGAAGCCAAGCATATATTAGTAATTGAATTCGACAACGCACTATTTATTTTGTGAGATATTCACATAGTAAGACACTGATGTACATACCAGAGGGTAGTGCGGCCGAAGTTTGCCAGTAAATCGGTAGCCAGGCCAGGGGTCTGTATTGGTGTCGTTATCCACATTTTTCTTCGATTCATCCTTGGTTTTCTCTTCTTCTGCAACAGAAACAAGACAATATACAGAATCTGGTTCCATTATACTTACATGTTTTATTGTACTTTCAAATTAACTTCTTTTGACTTCGACTTGGTGATTCAGCAGTATTTGTTTTCGTATATTTGTCAGCAAGGGGCTGAGAAACACCAGATAAATTATATTTTAAATCGGGCAAGAACAAAACAACGCAAGAATGTTTGCCGTGACAATTATGGGAAAGAGCAGTAGCATTTTTATTTTGGTAAACTAAAGAAAATTAAAACATAACTTGTAGAGAAATACTGAAATATCACAGTGGTAATCTCATACGAGGGCCATATTAATCAAGCAATGTTACAGTACAGTGTTAAACGAAGGCAATTTAAACAGCTGGATTAATTAGACCTTCCTGAAATGTGGCATCCATTTTTCTTACCCCCCTAGGCAAATTATCAGTTACTCTCAGGTGTGTTATAAAACTGTAAAATGTTGTGGGGGAAAAATATTAAAATCCTATCCTGCCTTTGTCCTTGGTGTGCTGTTACTCCTAACTTGGTTATCAGCAGCTCACATTCCTTTCTTGCAACATATTATCTGCAAATTACCTTCCAATGCAACTGGCAATGTAGAGGTTAATGACTATTATTCACGAGTAATGATTATAATATTGATGAGGCTTAGTTTAGAAAGCCAGTGAAATCACTGCTATAGTTATTAGAAATGATCAGACACTGATTATAATATGTTAAGGCCCCTTGAGGGTATGTCCCAGAGGGGGTATAAAAGCTTTGATCTACCTCAAAACTTTTGGGGAACAGTGTCATGCTGGCCTAAAATCCTGACTAGAACTGCCGACTCCAAAACTTTTCCCCCCACCACAATGTCATGCACTTAAACATGCTCATTGGTGTTATATAATGATGTGTATATAATTAAAGTAATTGATTAAAAAAAAAAAAACATACTTGCTTTTTTGTGTAGCAACTTGTGTGTAGCCCAGCTCCCTTTAAAGCACTCCTGTAAGAAGGAAAATAAACAGGTCCTTAACCAATTGTTCTCAAGGTGCCACCTGGTGAGGTTTTAACTCTTGACTTTGTCCACACACACAAACACAGAGTACAGGAAAACAAATTAGACCAAACAGCAGCCAAATAGTGTGTTTTGTATCTGCTCTCTTGGATTACCTTCTGGACTTTCCAGTACAAAGTGACTATCTTAAATGAAATGTGCTTCAGAAAGATAAGAAATTCAATATACAGTCAAGCAAGATAACATTCAGCATTTTCCCAAGACACCTCCCAGAGAGAAAAGCTCAATCATAATTTAATTATGTTATCATGTCTGTCAACCCAAATGTATAAGGATAGCATCAACTAGGAAAAAGTGCCAAATAATCACTTTAAAAGGGAACTAAAAAAAAAAAAAAAAAAAATCAATAAAAGTTATAAGGAACTCACCCTGGAGTTTGGACTGAATTACAGTTTACCTTAAACTGACAGACTCCTTATAATGGTTTGTGGATTCAGAGTTTAGCTGGAGCACTCGCTCCTTTCAGCTTAGAAAAGCTCATCTTAATATCGGTGTCTTGCAGAATGAGCAACACATAAATGGCACAACATACAGCACCTCTTACAACAAAACAAAATGTGCCATTTTTACATTCAATATACCAGTGAGGGACCAATATTAGTGAGCCATGACTGTTGAACTAATAGATTAAAAAATAAATACATGACTTGTTACAGCTACACCTTCAGACACTATTACAGGACTCTTCAGAAACCTACTGACACCAGTAAAGCTGCACAGTACATGTGAATTTAGTGGCCTCACATTTTACACAGGGCAGCAATTACTGCATGAGATACTGATGAACCGGATTGAGAACAAGGAGGAAATTATGCATCTATATATTGACAATGTTACAAAAGCAATAAAGGCAATCCTTAATAATAATGTATTTCATTAAATGTCAAACTGAATTGAATGTTTATTAGTAACATAACAGGTGTGATATTTTCCACGATTTCTGATGGAATATGTATCCATTTCTAAAATGCCACAGTACTTCTGTTAAACAGTAGTAGGCAACTTAAAAATAACTTCAGCTGATGTTATCAAGTTGCCCTGCCCCCCCTCTGTGCAGCGTCACCGGGCGAGTTGTGCAGAATAAGCACGGCCTCAGCTGGAACCTACTCCCAACAGCTGCTCTTCCCAAGCAAATGTCAAGCAGAGACACTCGAAGACTGAACGTTAAATGTTTGATCTGCGTACGTCTCGTGGTAGCACAATCGCAGAGACTTGTCTGACAGCCTGTGGCTTTACCCTAAAATTATGTTTGGCAACGATACTCTTTTGGTTTACCCCAGAGAATCCACTACAACGGTGAACAGGGTATGTGGTTTATTAAGCTTTTTTGCAAACAATCAATCCAATAACACTGATACTTCATCTGTAGTGGCAATGCTGCAAGACAATATTGCCTATTCAGAAATGTGTATGAATCGTTTCTCTAGGCTTACGTAAAACTCCAGGCATCTTTTCATAGCCCATTAAACTCAATCTGGAGTTTGGAGCAACAAGAAAAACTCTAATGGTTTCATCATCAGAAACTTCTCCTCCCCATCTACAGCAAATGGCTTAAAAATGTGCATCCTTCAAAACCATGTACTGGAGTCCATGCCACACACTATCACAGCTATGGTGAGGGTGAGGGAAAGCAATGTCAGACTACATTAGGACAGTGCCACCATACATGTAGTCAAGTGGGTTGCTTAAGCAAGAACAGGCATTAAATTCTTCTTAGGTCAACAGCTCCAGATCAAGGCGCTCAGGGAGCATTTTGTGAAATCGATCAGCTACTGAGCGACATCACACGAGCCTAACATTTTAAAGAACTTGTGTGGCGATACAGGGATTGCATTTGCATCATTTGTTTGGATTCTTCCACTTAATAAAAACAGGCGTTCTTGGTTTTATATTGTAAGATGACGGGCAAAATCGCATCCAGTACAATGCAGGATGAGTCTCAATCCTGCTGGCTCTTTGCAGGACAGGAGCAGATGAGGAGATCAAAGCCCATTCATTGACTGCCACTGTCAGTTATAAACAGGCATTCATCATTAAAAAAGAAATAAGGAAACTGAATATAATGTCAAATGAAAAAAATCCTAATAGTTTAAACAGCACTACTGTTAGAGAACAAATTAAAAGTGCAGTCATTTGTTTACACAAATCATACGTTACATAACGCATAATAAATCTTGTATGTGATTTATACTCGTTTAATAAAGGGATTGTATTGGTAATTATTGGTTTGGTCTCTTTATGATAACATCAAAATTGTTACCTTAACTGTTACACATTAATAACGTGGTTATTATTTCAATGGAATCATCACGATAAATCTGCCTGCTTACATGCCTCTCATTTCTTCAGAGATGAAGATTAATTTGCAGTTCAGTTTTGTTTTGAACACGTTTTAAAACAGGTGCCAGTAGTTATTAGTCCATGCTTCAATTGTAGCACAGTATCTCTACAACTGGTGCACTTCATCGCAATCTACCTGTCAGGAAAACGAATCGAGCTGGAGTAGTTGGCTGGACGGCAGTGGATGATCCAGAAGGACAGTTTCCACAGCCATGCTGTAGTGAAAACACCCACATCTGCATGCATGTGCGGGAGCAGGGCTGTGCGGGGCCAGAGCTGTGCAGATGAAGGGCTGTGCGGGGCCAGGGCTGTGCGGGGCCAGAGCTGTGCAGATGAAGGGCTGTGCGGGGCCAGGGCTGTGCGGGGCCAGGGCTGTGCGGGGCCAGAGCTGTGCAGATGAAGGGCTGTGCGGGGCCAGGGCTGTGCGGGGCCAGGGCTGTGCGGGGCCAGAGCTGTGCAGATGAAGGGCTGTGCGGGGCCAGGGCTGTGCGGGAGCAGGGCTGTGCGGGGCCAGGGCTGTGCAGATGAAGGGCTTTGGGCGACCCTTGCAGCTCCTCGGCTCAATGAATGACTGACGAGCGAGCACAGCGGCCACGTCCACCGCCGTCCACACACAGGACTCGCAGACGAGTTATTAAATACGCAGACGTGAGCAGTCTTGCAAAACGCACATCGTAATTCCCAGCCTATAAAAATGAGTCCTAGTTTACAGGGACACGAAAGTTGTGCACAACAACAGGCCTAGACTAAAGCGACATCCACAGACCTCAGTAGACTACAGAGAAACGCCAGCAATGAATGGGGCAACTTGTCGGATAATCGGGAAATCTCCCAGTGTGAGAAGAATGACGTTTCGGATGTTTCCAGAGGCACTTTTTATTGAAATCAGGTGTGAGGAGCACCTGAAGTGAGCGCCCAGGCTGTAGTGCTTGCCCTGTGAGCCACATGTGTTTCACACCGGCGGCAGGGCAGCAGAGCAAGAACCAGTTACCTGCGAGCAGAAGTAGGAGCCCTGGATCCCCAGCTTGATGCAGGTTGGACACTGCAGCTTGGCCTCGCTGACACAGCCCTCCGTCTCGCACTCCCTGGTTTCTGGAGCCGCCATGCTGCCGCTCGGATGCAGGAGAGAGCAGCGGGGAGAGGGGCGTGGCCGGCAGCGTCACGGCGCAGGGAGGGCGGGGCTTGGAGCGTCGCGGAGGACCCCGAATAGGGAGGAGCGGGGATGCGTGCGGCCGTCTACAGCACTGCCTGATTTCCCCCGACACTGTTTCGGCTGGCTTTCATTCATCTTTCCCCCCCAATGTGCTAATACTGGATTTCCTCAGTTACAACGCAAAACACAAAACAAAACAAAAACAACTAAACTAACAACCACTGGCGAGCAAAATAATCAATATAGATGTGGTGGCAGTCGTTTTACAGGGGGCGCCAGTGGACTGCCTGACCAATAAATCTGGAGACTTTTATAAAGCATGGTGGTTAGATATTGGACGTAATGCTTTGGCTTTTATCCAACAAAGAAGGGATATAACTTATTCAGAAAAGAATCGAGAAGTACGAGACAATGTATCAAGAGTTTATATTTCAAATGAGACTCCATTTAAATTTAAAGTGTCTGAAATTACTACATATGACTAGTTTTGACACTGGTATTAGTGATGTATTGTTTTGTACGGCGGTTTCCATGCATTAATAATTATTTTAAGCTTATTTAACAACACTGGTCAAATGAATTCATCACGTTTGGGTGTGCGTTCTCTTCCAATGT
This sequence comes from Amia ocellicauda, assembly GCF_036373705.1. Classification (NCBI taxonomy): domain Eukaryota; kingdom Metazoa; phylum Chordata; class Actinopteri; order Amiiformes; family Amiidae; genus Amia; species Amia ocellicauda. The sequence goes on along the minus strand of NC_089862.1, from coordinate 36,432,151 downwards.
TCCAGGTTTGCAGGCTGCTATCAGTGATAGTGTGGAGTAGGTTACTAGTAGAAAGAGTTATGCATAATTAAGTGATACAGGATGTGACAGCGGTGCTTATGGTAGTATAAAAACAGATATGTGTTTGTATCCTCGACAGTTTGTGGATGGCAGAAGCAGGGATAATATAGCAGTATGCATGTAGCTAACACTATCTGTACACTACATTGCGTTAGGTTATAGTGTTTTGTAATGTAGTGTAGTGCAGTGCTGTACTATCACACACTGTCACTGATGCATATTATTATTCCTAACCTGATTTGGATGAAGTTACTTTAATCATGGTAACAAAAAGGGATTGTAACTGGTCCAGGGGTTAATAGGCAAGAACACAATGGCTATTTAATATAATGCTGTAATGCATTGTAGCGTCTCATGTTTCTCCACTGAAACTCTGCAAGAAAAAAAACACAGTGGGACGCAGTGATCTTAGGGAACCACACCAACTATTATTTCCTTCTGATTACAAGCTTACTTAACTCGATGCTTTCTTTACAAAACAATAAAAGAAAGCAGTCTATTCGGGGTTCGTGCAACATTTATCGAATCTTTCATAGATTGATATACTCTTTTAAAGCCCGTCCACATTCATCCATATAAAGACGTCAGTCCTGTTATTGTCATGCAGGTTAGGTTATAACTTAAAACTGGAAACAGGTTACTTTTACATTCATTACTACTTGGTTTAAGAGGGCCTGAGTGGAAAGAATGTAATTGTATACAACAAAAACAATAATAATAACACCACAATATTTAAGTAGTTAAATGGCAAACGTTCATTTATTCACATGTCCAAGGAGGGTGTGGCAATGCCAAAGCTGATTTGCATTGCGGTGTTACCTTTGCAAATAGGTAGATTTTACGGGAGACTACATACCCCACAATCCTCCTAGGCGCTTTCTGAAAGGCGCATGCGCAGCTGCCAGAGGCTACTTGGCGGCGTCATGTGACACAGCTGAGCCAATCGGCTCTTATGTCTCCGCAGCCCGAGCATCAGACCGAGTAAGATGGCGACCGCGGAACCGGTGAGTGAGTGCATTGCGCCGAAACGTTTGTTTTTGTGGCCCGGGGTCGGGAAGCAGTGGCGCCCATAGACACTCAGAGTCTAATTAAGACGCAATAAATCGATAAAGATGGCGGACGAGCGGCTGAAGGTGTAGACGGGTCGGGTCTGAGCCCGGCGGCGGTGGCGGGAGAGTGTGTTGTGCGCTGAGCCGCGGCGCCAACAGCACGGCGTGAGTCACCGCGCACTGTACTACTACTACCACCACCACCACCACCACTACCACCACTACTACTACCACCACCACCACCGTCACCACCACCACCACCACCGTCACCACCATTACAATTACCACCACCACCCCTGTGCCTGTCTGTGTCAAGGCCAAGGCCTTCTCGTCCGCTCGGCTCTCGCGTCCTGTCAGGTGGACCGAGGTGAAGCCCGCTGGTCGCGTCCTGGCGCCGGGCTGACTCCGCACGTCTGCGGGGCTCGATTGATCTGGTCTGGAGGAGTTGTCTTGGGCACGCAATGTAGACACCTCTCCGCTTCATGACAGTTGCAGGAACGCTTATCTCCCTTCTCTGCACATACATGTTGTCGATGTGTTTACATACGAGATAATCATCTATTGACTGCACCTTTTTACCCCACTAGTACCAACCAACACTGCAGAACCTGGCATTAGAATGTCAAAATATTTATTTTAAATTAAACTTCAGAGCTAATTTCTATTGTATGTGTTTTTCATTCAGAATACTCCTCGCCAGGTGTATAATACAAACATACATGCCTCGGCGTTTTCTATTAGAATATAGAATTTAGAATGTAATATAGAACCCTTCAGTTGTAATATTCCATTACTCAAGCTGTTGATCTTTGTGCCAATGAGTGCCAACACACGTGTAGATTGAGCCGACGTTGTAGTGTGCCAGGTTGTGAGCCAAATAAAACAAGTTATTCTGGCTTTTGTACGTCTCCATAGCTCTGGGAAGGTATCCAGTTCATCCATTTGTATTATGTTTGAGTAAATGTAGGTGTTGCACATACAATGTGTATGTTGCAACAAGTTGTTTTAACATTAATGAAAACGGGAATCCCATGGTTTGACCCATTTCCAGTTATGGACACTGCAAAAGTGTACCAGTGAAGCAAGAGAACAAATCTAATCCTGTATTACACCCACAACTCCAACAATTTATGTTGACGTTTTTTAAACCCTGAAATTAGACAGACATATGCAACCTCAAATGTGTTTTGAATTAGATCAGCAATGCTAGTGATGGTATTTGATAAGGTGTCTTAAAGTACCTGCTTAAGCCACGAAGACGTTTTAAAAGAGCAGAATTATTTTGAAGGAGTGAGTTTCTTTTTTAGCTTTTACAACATCACAATGTTTTGGGGCACAGTGACAACTCCCACACGCTATTGAACCTTTTGTTGTTTTTATTGGTCACTACTATTCTGAAGACAAAACTACAACAGAAACCATGTATGAAGGAAAAAGCAAACCTATTCACAATATTATAGCTTTTTATATGTTCCTTATTGTACATGGCCCACACAGTATGGATTTAGGTACATAGACTCCTACTCGGTGTAGGAGTCTCAGTCCCTAACTCTGCCCAACACAGCCTGTTGCTGCTGACAGTGCAATTGTGTTGCCAGACGTCCTGCCAAGCCTGCAGTTTTCAGCTTCTGCCAGATTGTCTCACTATCACTATTTCACTATGTAAGCCTAATGCTGTTCTAATAATTTAGTTCTGTATTTGTTCTTCCATTAACCAAACGTTTTTTCAATTATGCACAAGATGCACATGTTCTAATTGAGTACTTTTCCCCTTATGTTATGTTATATGAGTTATAATGCAGTTTATTATGAATGACCGGTTTAATTTTACCCAATCACAGTTTATTTCATGCTCAGGGGCCACTTCATAAAGTAGATAAGAACAATTCAAAATAAAAATGCAATTGGGTACAGTTTTGTAAATTTTCCATTCACAAGTAGGTAAAAGTTGTTATGTGGTCTACGGTCATTTTCAAAAACTGATCTGTATAAGCATTTGTTAGCTGCACACTGGTGTAATCGAACATCATATTAAGATTTACGCTACATGTAAAATGCACACAAGCCTGTGCTGTGCCGTGTAGAATCCGTCACCGCTGATCTCAGTTGCTGTTGTAGTCCTGTATGAGTTTTGTGTCAGAGCTTGTGATAAATGAACTGCAGTGTCTAACAGTGCTGCATACCTGCTACTCGGTTACTTTAAAAATAACTGGCAGAGATCTTTTGTGTTGCCATATGAAATTGTTTAGATTTTTTTCCATATATGTAGACATGCATTGTTTCTGTTTACATCCTGGGCTTATCATATCATGTAATGTCTGTGTTCAGACAAGTTAAAACTAGTAAGCAGGCTAGTTTTTACCTGGTTTTGAGTCTTCTGCATGCTGTGACTGTATTTAGCCTAAAACTTATTCTTGAACCTCTGTTTTAGAATATTAACGCTGTACTGCTAAGTACTACAAGTATTACATTGGTATACCATCATAAATGTATCTTGACATTTAATCTGTTTGTTAGGCTAGTTGAGCACATGTCTGATGCCAGATTTGAATGGCTGTCACAGAGCTCCCAAAGAAGTGAAACCCTTTATAGCTACAGCCTGGCCTCCAGAAACCAGGTATTTGTAGTTTAGTTTCAGGATCTTTGTAATGTTTGAGGGTGTAGACCCTTATCTTAGTGTAGGGGAGCAGGTGAACATACAAAATGGGGTCTGGGGAATGCTAAACAAAGTAAACATAACTCTTTGTTGGGCATGCTTGTATTGAGTTTGCAGTTTGTTAGAACAATGTATTATATAGTAAACATCATTATATCTTTACATGTATGCAGGATACATTTCTCAAACATGTAGGCCTATTTCACACTTGTTTTTTTTTTCAGGAAACCACTTCAAATCCTGCAAATTCCGAAGAAGAAAAAACAGAAGTAACGGGACAGGAGGTCGTGAGTCCTGAACACTACATTAAACATCCACTACAGAACAGGTAGATTTACCTTTTGTGTTATTTCTTCCCCCTTTTTTTATTTCCATATGTATTACTGAAACCTATATTTTAACATGATTACACCCTTAATGAATGATCACACTATGTGCAAGTGACAGGTTTTTAAGAACATTTCCAAATAATCAAGAGGAGCCCATTCACCCCATCGTGCTCGTTTGGTGTCCATTAATAACTAAGTGATCAAGGATCCTATCCAGTCTGTTTCTGAATGTTCCCAAATTGTCTCTTCAGCCACATCGCTGGGGAGTTTGTTCAGATTGTGACGCCTCTCTGTGTGAAGAAGCGTCTCCTGTTTTCTGTCTTGAATGCCTTGAAGCCCATTTTCCATACTGTCTTGAGGAAACGTGTATGAGGGACAGACAATTTAAATAAGTAACACCAAAATGTTGGAATTGTCTTGCTATTTTCAACATATACTTTTTTATCCATAGTATAAATTTCCGCTTTTATCACGGTTTGTTTTTGTTGTCTTGGTAACTCTGTAAAGTGTCCCGAGGTGACAGTTTACTACTTATCATAAACCTGCATGAAATGACACCCTTCTGTAAATATTTAAACTGAGCCACTTACAAATATACAGCCTCTAAATCTGCTGAATCCGGTCTTCTGTCCAAGACATTGTCAATGCTTTCCTTTACATCACATGTAGATTTGCCAAAGTAAGTATGCAAAGAGGGAAAAAAAAAAAAAAAAGCAACTTAATGTCAAAGTGGTATAAATTTTGTATTCTAATATGTTTTCCATTAGCAATTGGTAACTACTTTCAACAAACTTGATTTATCACAGATGTTTCATGCTCTGTGAATTCCTGTGAACTTTATTAAAGGCAGATGGGTGTACTGTATTTATTGTGTGTGTTTTCCATTATTGCAGATGGGCTCTTTGGTTCTTTAAAAATGACAAAAGCAAAACTTGGCAAGCAAACTTACGTCTCATCTCCAAATTTGATACAGTTGAAGATTTCTGGGCGTAAGTAATTTATTATTCATATGTTGCTTTTCAATATTTGTTTTAAATGTAACTAAATGGAATTAAAGTATTTAGATGCATAGAATCCATAGAGACCATATTTCTATTTGAAAATTGGAGGCTTGTTGGATTTTAAATTACTTATGCAGCAGCAAAAAAACTTCCCTTTTTAGAAGGAAATTTAAGAATCTGAATTCTTCTTATGGCCGTGTTTTTAAGATCTAGTCCTCAGACGTATTTGGGGTTTGCAATACACTATTTGAAGTAATTAATGAGCTGACGAATTTAAAATGTACAAATTTAAAACCGATAACTATTATACAGGACCTTTAAAATCTGCTGCTGTTTTATTATTGAAAATGTAATGTTCATTAAAAATATTGCTTTTTGTAACTTATCTTCAGTCTTTGCAGTCTCTAACTTCAAATAATTAGAAAATATAAAATAAATATGTTGAGGTCTGCTTTATTGGGAAATTATGAAAAAAACTGTAATTACTCCTAATGTGTGTTAAGGCGTTCAGAATAAAAATTTATTTCCGGCCTTCTCTTCCATAAACAAAACTGTTCATTTTGCTTGAAAGGAAGGAGAAATTGAATTAAGACCTGTGTCTCATCAGTCTTCAAACGGTGTCCTGTTTTCGACATCTCATTGTTGTCACTGCCTCTTTAACGGTGGTTTGTCTGCCGCTCCGCTGTAATCAGCTTCCATTAGAGTTACAAATTAACTTGCGGTGCACTTTGCCATGTAGCAGATGGAAATCTGGTCTCTCGGGTAGGTTTCCCCATCATATTGTTTGTTGGATATGAAGGAAACTATCTGTGAACATAGATTTTTACAGCCTGTTTAATATTACAGTAAAAAGAGGTTTATACAGTAAGTGCTGTCAGTAGTAATAATTATGATGCCAGTATTTTATTCATCCCTTTACTACAAACTACATAAGAACAGATGTAATGAACTTGTAGGATTAAAACAAAACGTTCCTCTTTCTGAACTACACTTATCAGTACCAGTCAGGGGCAATGATCGTCTACACCTTTAATCTAATATTATTTCTGTGTATTTACAGTCTTTATAATCATATTCAGCTGTCAAGCAATTTGATGTCGGGCTGCGACTATTCGCTTTTCAAGGTAGGAACCTGTTCTTTACAATGAAGCGATGGCTTTGCATTGACATGATATAGACCACAGTAGTTTAGTCATGTTTGGTCGTCTCGCTGGGGTCTCTTTGGGGTCTCACCCCTGTCTTCCTCTTGTGTACATTCATGGCAGCTTCATTTGTAGTCTTTGTGCAGTTTTCTCTTAACACTAGGTTGTTTTGTTTTTCTATTGCTGTTCTTTGGGCTTCAAGCCTATTCCTGCAATAATGCACAGACTGGTTGTTGTGTAGGATGGCATTGAGCCCATGTGGGAGGATGAGAGAAACAAGAAGGGAGGAAGATGGTTGATCACTCTGTCAAAACAGCAGCGGAGAAGTGACTTGGATCGGTTCTGGCTAGAAACTGTGAGTATCGCAACCAGCGCCATGTCCACTTGAGCTGGACGGGGTGCATCAAACGTTTAACCGTGCTAATGTTGAATGTTTTGGTGTGACGGCAAAAACTTCTACAGCTTAGAAACAGTTGTAGTTTCTCAAAATATTTGAATGTGTTATTTTGTAGAAAGAAGTATAGCGAGGAAGATGAGTTGCTTGCAAGGCAGGAGTGTTCATAAACAAATGAAATATTGACTTTCTGCAGAAGATACTGGGATTTGTGCCTCTGATGAGATAAGCTCTCCATCAAAATGTCTGCTTGTAAATGAATAAAAGCACCTGGAAGGCCGGATCTGTGTATTTGTGTTTCCCTGCGACTGGCACATGCAGTAGGGAAAAAGGTTAACCTAGTAGAGTTGATTAGCCCCAGTACATTTTCATAATAGTAGAATCCCATATGTGTCCAAATTCCCAAGATCTAGTTTTATCATCAAGTAGAAATGTAGTCTGCCCTGTACAGATGGCTCTTGTATGCTGACTACTGTCCTGAATGCATTGCAGCTCCTGTGCCTCATAGGAGAAGCGTTTGATGACTACAGCGATGAAGTCTGTGGCGCAGTAGTTAATATCAGAACAAAAGGGGATAAAATAGCAATATGGACAGCTGATTATGAAAACAAGGACGCTGTTACACATATAGGGTGAGTCGTCTTTCCCCCATATCTTCATTTAATTTAGTTTGTTTTTGAAGAACCCAGTGGTCTGCTAGACAGGCCTGCAGCACAAAATGCACAGTGGAAGCCCAAAATGTTGATGAGCAATATATGCACAATTCAGATTCTTTTCCAGCTTCTTTTCCCCCCAACAGGAACACGGCTTACTTTGTCTAATAATTAGTGAAAGTATCATTAAACACAGCTGAAGTACTTTGGCAGCAAGTCCACTTCACAACATGTGAGAGGCTCCGAGTGAAATAACACGAGCTGTTGTTTGATGTGATATGGATGTTGCAGAGGTTTGATTCTGCTGCCCGGTTCAGCAGTGACTGGACCAGTACTGTCCAAATGCTTACTATTGCTTGAGTGATGTGTTCAAGTTGCATGCCATACATTTGTGTGTAAATGCTTAATTTACTTTGTGAAACACTTACACACTAGCGAGGGTCTGCAGGGTGGGTGTGTTTTTTAAACTTGCTTTTATTAGTAGACTTGTGCTGTAAAATGTGCTTTAATAGTTCAGCAGCTTGTTATTTAACTCTCTTCATAGAAGTTCCTTTCATCTGTGATATTTGTATTGCAATAGACATCAGTACTGTGGATTTCTGAGCAGAGAAACAATCATTTTGTTTTCTTGTTTTGTATCTTAATTTTTTTTTAAATGTTTTTTTTCTCCCACAGGAGGGTTTACAAGGAAAGATTAGGAGTCCCAGCAAAAGTGGTAATTGGATACCAGTCTCATGCTGACACTGCCACCAAAAGTGGTTCCACCACCAAGAATAAGTTTATTGTTTAAGAATTTGATTCCCTCTCTGAGAAGGCGCCGTCAAGCGATCGAGATCGGGGTTAAAACAAAGCTTCTTCTGAGAAGAATGGACTGCAGTCTATCGATTTCAATAAATACATTGATTTAGATTGGTCAGAGGCTCTTCCATTATTGACTGATTTAAAAAGAAAATCACGAAAAGAAAAGCAAAAATAAACAAGTTTTTGGTTGTATCGGACCTCCAGAGTCCCGTGGCTGCGCAGTTTCACCTTTACTTCAGAAATGTTGCTGTTCAAAACATTAGATCGAAGAACTGTGTTCATATTTTAAAGCTTTGTGTGCTGCTTGAGTTGGCCTGGGAGGAAGCGTGTCCAAGCTTTTCATATTGCTTTGTGCTTTTGTTTATGTACAACTGAGTGCTCTTGCTGTAATCCCTAGTAATATTATCATTTAATTTATTTCATTTATTCTCCCCCAAGAGTTATAGCTTTCTTAATTCTATAACTCGGCTCCTTTTTTTGTTCTTTATTTTTTTTTTTTTAAGAAGGGCTGGGACTTAAAATGGGTGAAATCAAACGTTTGTGATTTGCTTTCTCTTTAATTTTCTTGAAGTATTAACAATTAAACGTTTGTTTTTTGAGGTTCAATAGAAAGTTTTTTATGTTTTTTGTGATTTTTATTTTTTATTATGTAACCTGTAATTTTTACATTCCTTGCTAGAATAGTAAGATATAACAAATGCCTTTTGTTTTATGTTATGCTGTATTTTAAGACCTGTATTCCTTAAGATATACTTTGCTTTGATTGATGCCTCAAGTAGAACACAGCCCCTTTTCATATCAATACAGTGTAAAGAATACAAACTGTAAATAAATGTGTACAGTGAATTATCTTTATTTAGGCAGTGCAGCTCTTATTGACCAAGTTCAGTTTGCAATCCCAGGAAATCTAATTGCAGAGACTGTTCGCGCAGCTGCATGAAACGATGGCCTGGATTTAAGAAGGTGCTTAATGTGTTGATGTAGCCTCTCATGGTGAGGAACAGCTCTCTGGATGTGTATGCTTTATCAGCTTGTGGGAATCATGTATTGCCAATTGAAAACATTTTAAAACCAATCAAATGCTAGGTTTTTAATTGCAATACTTATTTTCACTTTGCCGTATTAAAATGACCCGTCTCTTCATAGTTGTAAATGAGAGAGGTGTATAATGTGCCAGTGGCAAAACCTAATGTCTAGCATGAGAAGAAGCAGATGCACGTCTTTCTGGAGAGCTTGGCCTTGCAAGTCATGTATGACGTTCGATCTATGTCACGCACAACGCTGATGTTTGTATTGCAGACCACAGACACTGGAGTAACTGGGCAGCTGAGTATTTGGGGTTGCTCATTTTAAAATGGCAAGTAATGTCCCACAGAAGTCTATCAATTCAAATTAAATTGGCTGTTCTTCAATAGAAAGGTTACACTTTTCCAAATTCAAGTACATTTAAGTCCTACCTTAAAGTCCATTGCAATTCAGTTGTTTTATGGGCTCTGCTCTGCTTCACAATTCTGAGCTGCATGCAGTTTTGTTTCTCAAAGTAATGATTCCCAATGACCAGTCCTTCCTGTCCACTGCAGTGCAGCATTTTTTAGTGCAGTCAGTATGCTGATGTCCTCGACCAATTCAGTATTTGTGTTAGCAGAAGCTTACAGTGAACTTACCCGGAGGGCTGGTCAGTCGCGGCTCCCTGGCCTAAAGACTGCTCTTGGAGTCCCAGAAGTCTGGATTTTTGGATTGATCATCTCGTGACCAGCAGTGGAAAGAAATTGATCCTCCATTCCTTAATCTCACAGTTAGGGCCATGCGATTTAGAAACCAACTGTCCTAGGCTGTGCTGCATTCCTCCCAGGCCAAGATGCTCATAATAGGCTACTAAAGTAAACCACTCCTTGATTAACAAACTCCTGATTCCTTTAATCTGAAGGAATTAAGTGGCTGCAGCTACGGATATTTATTTAGTCTTGCATTGCTTTATTACTAATTCTCTAATCATAGTCAATATTAAGACTGTAAATATATCTAAATGTTTACTTCACCGTACTTGTAGGAACACGTGTCAGTTTAGACATTTCAATGATTTATGTTCTCATTCTTAGAAAAAATATGTAATAAGTCCTGTCCGTAATAAAGAGTTGCATGACTAAATAAATGTCCAAAATCAACACCCCAGTGGGCGTTAATAGAATCGGCACCTTGCACTGGAAGGAAAGAGGTGCGTCTTGAGTTGGTTAGCTGTATAAAACGAACACAGTTCTGCAACTCCTATTTTCCAGCTCTGTCTCATAATGCTCTACATCACCAGAGGAAACCAGAACAGAGATGTTTGACAGGAAGAACCTCCATTTCCTTCAAACTGCTTTATCTGCATAAATATGATGACCGTGTGTCTAGTAAGTAAGCTCTTACTGAATCCTGTAATGCAGGGCTGTTGTTTCCATGATTCAAACTGTTAGCTGTTGGGAGTGAGAGAGTACAGATCTATAAAAGTTATTTGATATTTCTTAACTCCCCACCCCTTTTTAAAAATAGCTCTGGGTCCAGTGTTGCTAGTGTTGAAGTGTCTTGTTTAATCAGTCTAATTCGTCACAATTAAATAGACTATTAAGGCTCCCAGGGACACAACAGGGTAGTTTCACAGGCCAAAGCATTTCTGTTTGTCCCATTTTTTTCCATGTGTGTGTTAGTGGCCTGTAGATCTAAACCCACACCAAGTTTATTGGATGATTCCAGTAAATCATTTTCAACAGCACTGGTGTTTTTGTCTGATTGCACTCCACAATTTGCAATGTCTTCATTCATTCTTTTTATCATGCATTTCGTGCTGGATTTTGAAGTCCTCATTAGAAGCTGTCTTTGATGTGTACTTTTTGTGCCCTGCCTATGAATGACATACCCTTCAGTGTTTGAGTTGGTTCCTCTTCTCTGAATTAACTGCTGCGACAGTGTGGTGATAAAACAACATTTTGATAATGGAATCTCCAGAGAAGATATTGAAAATAGTGAAGTAAAGCACATGCTTTCTTGTGACACAACTAGACTATTTTCTGCTGAATTAACTCTATAGACTCATTCTGATCCTTTGAAAACACCAATAGGAAAAAAAAACGTCCCTTATTTCTCTGGATGGAAAATCAATCTGATTTTTAAAATTTAATTCAGTGTAACACTCATAAGAGCATAAGAAAGTGTCCAATCCTGAGGAACCCATTCGCCCCATCGTGCTCGTTTGGTGTCCATTAATAACCGAGTGATCAAGGATCCTATCCAGTCTGTTTTTGAATGTTCCCAAATTGTCTCTTCAGCCACATCGCTGGGGAGTTTGTTCAGATTGTGACGCCTCTCTGTGTGAAGAAGTGTCTCCTGTTTTCTGTCTTGAATGCCTTGAAGCCCAATTTCCATTTGTGTCCCTGGGTGCGTGTGTCCCTGCTGATCTGGAAAAGCTCCTCTGGTTTGATGTGGTCGATGCCTTTCATGATTTTGAAGACTTGGATCAAGTCCCCACGTAGTCTCCTCTGTTCCAGGGTGAAAAGGTTCAGGTCCTCAGTCTCTCAGTAGGACTTTCCCTTCAGACCTGGAATAAGTCTGGTTGCTCTCCTCTGAACTGCCTCTAGAGCAGCGACTTTGAAGAGTCAAGTGGCTGTTTCATATCTTGTTGTGTAATGTAGAGAGGGAGGCTATAAGCAAACATTGTGCTGATAAAATAGCCATTGTGAATATTCATCACATTGATTTTACACTTGTTGACACCCAAGAAAATGTCTCCCAGATGAGATGTGCTGTATAACCCTTTGGCACATACAATCACAGTTTTGCGAGCTATTTTAAAGGAAATATTTGAGAAGCTGTCAGTAAGCAATGGACACACAGCAGTTATACAGTATAACTTTGTCAAACTATATAAAATTGTTTTTGAAAGTTGGACTCATTCCGTTACACAAAATACTTACCTCTGGCAAACGTTTTATGATTTTCAAATACATTTTTAAACCAGACAGGATTATGGTTTTCACTGGCGATCTGCCCTCAGGAATGGAGAATGGATTTTTGAATTCTGACTTCGTAAAGGCTGGATGAATAAAAGCTGGAGAATGACATGTATTGATCTTTTACTTTGGGTTTCCCTGACATCTGAAATGTCAGACAGTCATACAAAGAGCATAACCTCCTGAAAATGGAGTTTAAATATCAAATGGAAATAATTATTGATCCTCTTTAAGTAGATAACTGTTTATACACAGTATATGTATAAGAAATGTATAAGAAATACATTTAAATTAATATATTCTTGATGGTATAATGTAGAAAATATAATAATATAAACTCGCTTTAGGTTCTAGGTTAAAATCTAGAATATATGCATGGCCTTTATTTTAAAATCTGCAAATACTTCATAAATCTGTAAGTTTGCTTTTCTAATTACATATATTGTGTTACAGTTTTCCCTCATTTAAATAATCAAATTACTGAATAAATCCCACTGAAATGCAGTAGATAGGTCTCTGTTAATTATATATATATACACTCACCTAAAGGATTATTAGGAACACCTGTTCAATTTCTCATTAATGCAATTATCTAACCAACCAATCACATGGCAGTTGCTTCAATGCATTTAGGGGTGTGGTCCTGGTCAAGACAATCTCCTGAACTCCAAACTGAATGTCTGAATGGGAAAGAAAGGTGATTTAAGCAATTCTGAGCGTGGCATGGTTGTTGGTGCCAGACGGGCCGGTCTGAGTATTTCACAATCTGCTCAGTTACTGGGATTTTCACGCACAACCATGTCTAGGGTTTACAAAGAATGGTGTGAAAAGGGAAAAACATCCAGTATGCGGCAGTCCTGTGGGCGAAAATGCCTTGTTGATGCTAGAGGTCAGAGGAGAATGGGCCGACTGATTCAAGCTGATAGAAGAGCAACTTTGACTGAAATAACCACTCGTTACAACCGAGGTATGCAGCAAAGCATTTGTGAAGCCACAACACGTACAACCTTGAGGCGGATGGGCTACAACAGCAGAAAACCCCACCTGGTACCACTCATCTCCACTACAAATAGGAAAAAGAGGCTACAATTTGCACAAGCTCAACAAAATTGGACAGTTGAAGACTGGAAAAATGTTGCCTGGTCTGATGAGTCTTGATTTCAGTCAGAATTTGGCGTAAACAGAATGAGAACATGGATCCATCATGCCTTGTTACCACTGTGCAGGCTGGTGGTGGTGGTGTAATGGTGTGGGGGATGTTTTCTTGGCACACTTTAGGCCCCTTAGTGCCAATTGGGCATCGTTTAAATGCCACGGCCTACCTGAGCATTGTTTCTGACCATGTCCATCCCTTTGTGACCACCATGTACCCATCCTCTGATGGCTACTTCCAGCAGGATAATGCACCATGTCACAAAGGTCGAATCATTTCAAATTGGTTTCTTGAACATGACAGTGAGTTCACTGTATATATATATAACCAATGTTTACAACGAATAAGTGTGCTATTGTGTGCTTAAGAAAGGTGATAAATGTGGCAGGGTGGACAGTGTTTTATGAAAACATGCTTTCATTGTTATGATCTGTTATACTAGAAAGTAACAAACACATATTCTGATTAGTTTTTATTTTATTTCCTCAAGCTACTGGAAATCATTTCATGTAACCAGTTAAATATAGTGCAGCTCTGAAACAGTCAGAGAAAACCGAAAGCTGTGGAAAAGAACAAGGGTCTAGGTCAACGGACGTGTGAATTTAGTGCAGGAGGTGCAAACTGAAGTGTGAACTGGTTGCTATAGAACTAGCCTGAGCATCTTCTCTAGACGCCAGTTCTGTCCCGACTGTAACGGACCAAACTGGTCAGGAATCACATGACGCTCAGTTCTAGCACTGCAGCGGAGTATTAGGGCATTTCCATTATATGATGTAATCACAACCCATTGTAGCTGATTGTAGTGCAAAGATTCTTTTGTAACATTCAATGAAAAATCATGATGGATACTGCAGGTTTTCAACCACTGCGCACGTCAATACGAATGTTTACACACATGATACAAGTAGGTCTTGTAAATCCATTATTATTATTATTATTATTATTATTATTATTATTATTATTATTAATAATAATAATAATAATAATAATATTATGATGATTATTATTATTATTATTATTATTTATTTCTTAGCAGACAAATCCATGCACAACCAGCAGCCACAATTGCATCGGTATTAATTGGATAAATAGTGCTTTCCACACTGGACTCAGTTGACCTATTCAATTAAATATACAGCCTGTATTGATGGCCTGGGGCTCTGCAAGGTATAGCTTGACTGCCTTATATTGTTTCAAGTTGTCCCCCTTTTAAGCATCTTATAAAACAACACATATCTAACCTTTTAAAATGTGTTGCAAATGGATATCTGCAGCCTTTTCCTTAATGTTTATAGTGTGACTTACACGAATTGATGAATTGCACACAATTGTTAGTGTTCTTTAACGCAGTTGGTAGCTGCATATATATATTAGGCTTCCACTAGGTGGCAGTGAAAGCCCACCTTTCAGCAGAAAATGAGCTAAGGTTTATTTATTTCATTTTCACTGCATAGTCAAGTTCTGTTAACTTTGATCAGTGTGCAGATTAAAAAAAAATCTAAACTTCTGTGGCTCCTCACATCTTTAAGAATATCTGTAAATAGCAGATGTTCCGAAGAGTTTAAAAATTTAAATGCCTGAGGCGTCTGTCAGGTTACTGCACCAAAAATCATACGTTGCACACTGAGGGACAGGAAAAAATAAAAAATATTCACGTCATTACAGAGATCATCATGAGTCAGAGTAGTATCAGAGGGGGTTACTATAGTTAGAAGTGTCGTTGATGTAAAAGCAGTTTTAATCTTCATGCCATAGGTAATCAATAGTATAACTTTCCATTCAGGTGGTGTTTTTCTTCTTCATGGTATTGGTTTCCTTTATTTTAATGAAAATATTGTAAAACTGTTGAGTTTGCAAGTAAAAAATGGGAGAGTAAAACGTGGTAAGCAGGTGATCCCAACCAAAGGAGGAATCAAGGCAAGTCAATTTACTACCCTACTTAATGGAGTATTACACAGGAGTCGCTACCTGAGGGTTTGGAGATTAAAGGGTTTGAAGCATACAAAGTCTTCTTAGCAGAGTAATACATGCTGAGATGTGGACCTGTACCTCGGACAGATACCTGAAAGGAGACACTCCTTCACACAGGGAGTTGTTGTGGATCTGATATAAACACTGCATTGTTGGATTCCAATCACTGAGATCCTTCAAACATGAGATTCTTGGATCATTAAAGTAATGGAGCAAGACGGGTCAAACGGGCTCTTCTGATTTGTAACTTGAATTCTGTTTTTTTTGTCTTATGCTCGGATATCCCTGGCAATCACACACAAAAGCATGGGACATTAGTGGAAGTCAGTGAAGAACTGTAAAATATAGGAGGTCTCCTAAAAGTAAAGGCCCAGACTGAGAGAGGATAAGCATGTGGGGGTTATACAGTCTCACAGTCACCCCTGTAACCGTTTACTATTTACTTCAAATTCATTGAGTGGCTTTCAACTACGCTACCATTTCATTCACGTGCCAACCATCCCATACATGTACTTTGTTTCAAGTTAATTGGATGCACGGTTACAGATATTCGTTGCAGAAGACTGGAAGACTTCATAGGCACCGTGTATGTTTACCTACTTGGAAGATGTTAATTAACCCGTGGTCTAATACTGTGCTCGGATGTAATTGCCTTTTCTTGCAATTAATGCTCTTGCATTGAACACACACACACACATATTTAAACAATGATACATGACATGATTTGTATTATCATGAGATAGAGTAAGCCCTAGGTGAGTTGTGACAATCATGACCCTTCACCAAAACCCTTTTCCCTCAACTTAAAACAAATACATATGTGTGAACACAAACACGTATATGCTTTATAAGTGGTAAACCCAATCTAAATGGATATTTCAAAACTAAAATATGTGTGTCACTGTCTACAAGATAAAGCATAAAGTAAAATCTCTGGAAACTGTTCAAACTGAAACAATTTCCAGTTGCTGATGGATTTAAGTCATGTGGCTGCAATACCTTCTCTTTTAATTCTTCACCTTCTTGTGTACATCATTTCTTTGTTTATTGCCTTTGTGGAAAGTTAATATTAAAAAGGTCTCTTCTGACTTTACTGTGATGCTCCAGCAAGTAAAATCTATACATTTTTATTTTTATTTGGGGTTCTTAGGGAATTGTTTCTTAATATTATTATTTTTTATTTTTGTATTATTATTTTCTGATCACAAACAGCGACAACGGTCAACAAACACGTAGAGAATGCGTGGCACCGGGCCTTTTAGGTTCCTAATGAGAGAATGCATGCTAATTGTTCAAACAGCTGAAAGTAAATTAATTATTGATCGTTTTTCTACTCGTCTTCTGTACTTACACAGCCGTACAAATCCTTTTATCTTGCCCTGTGTAAGTACATTTCCTTTTTAAAATATTTATGCAGGAGACAACCCTTGGACTACTAAACACCTCATTAGTCACACCACTTACTTAAATGGGGCTCTTATGCACAGGGATGTTTAAAGGTGCCGTTAAAAAGATGCTCCTTTCTTGCACCCCACTCTTGAGAGCATCACAGTTTGATCAGTTGCAGGTTTTATTTATATACCCTTCAAAATATAAATATTGTAACAAAACCTTTGGTCACGTACTTACTTTAGCACACTGTCTTACTTTCTCTCACCACTTCTATTTGACTATTTGTCCAAGGCTCCTAGCCCAACGACTTCCCGACCTCTCCCTCTGCTGGCTACACACACATTTTCACTTTAAATTGTTGCATGTACTCTTTGAAAACAAGGTCTATGTAAGAATGAATGTATACTGTAGTTGTCTAGTCACTATAATAGGATCACCTGCTTTCTAGTCGTGTGGTGACTTGTTCCCACATCGTTTGCTTACCTTTTCACATTTTGGAGCTCAATTATGAATGATCTGAAAATATGGGCATACGTGCCTCGGCATCAGCATCTCCTCACGGGTCATTACCTTCCCTGTGGGCTAGCTGTGGGCAAACTGCCCGCTCCATAGTTAATGAATTAGATGGGCAATTTATGGGCAGTTGATGCATGGTTTGCCCACAGGAATCTCTGCCCCAGTTGTGTAAGATGATGTCACCAGCACTGCTGCTCCCTTCATAATAATGGAGAGGGACTCGGCGGCAGGTCAGCAGATCCACAGTAGCCCTGCCAACTGCGAGGAGCTCCATGCCAGGACAAATATATTGGGCGGCTGCGTACTGTGTGTGTGAGCTAGTGGCGCTGGCTCTGAGACGTGGTAAGAGACAATATTATTATTATTATTATTATTATTATTATTATTATTATTATTAAACATCTTCTGTATCCAGAGGAGTTTAAACATTACACTTCTCACTGCATTTACAAAGAATGGACTGCATTAGAAGTGGCATTTGCACACTACACTGTATGAACTGCACTCTGAAATAAGCAAATATACTGTATATATTTCAGGGCAGTGAAAAATATATACTATTGTTCCCTAAACAGAGTACAAAGTCTGTATGAATGATGTTGCACCAAACAGAGACTACTAAATAAAACATTTATCAACGTTTTTACTTTGCAAAATGCATACGCTCCTCTTCACAATTTACAAAGTGCTGCAGATTTTGTGCGTCTTGTGCCAGTCTTGGTGACTTCCTGGAATCCTGGTCTTCCAGATTTACTTCACCCTCTTCTGTACCTAGACTAACCCTCGTAACAGCTCTGCAGCTTGAGGCAAGATACAGGAGGAAACCCTAAAGCCCTAGGCAGTATAAACTAATAGGCACAGATGTAAGAACCTTTCAAAGATTTCCATACCAATGCAAATTTTGCTTCACGTCTTCCGATTCCAAATTAACTCCTGCTGAGTTTTAAGACGGCATTGAGATGGAAAACCCTAACTGTACTGCATGTAAAGGTAACACATCTAAAGAAAACAACAACAAAAAACCTGCAGTGGGTTTATCGGCCCATTTTAGTCTCTCAACACATATAATTTGTGCCTCTTCCTTAGTATCAAGCAGTCATGTGGAGCGAGTCAGACAATTTTCACCAACATTGTACCTCTGAAAAAGTTGAAAAGTAGTCTGAAGTGAATGGGAAATAAATGTTCTTTATATGCAATACCAAAAATGATTCAATGACAAGGCCAGCTGAGGAGACAGTATTACATCCCCAAACTAGATGTCAGAGAAGAAAGAAATATTAAAAATGTTGAAATGCAAATGTCTGGGAAGACACATCACTGATCGGTCCCTCTGAGAAGGCCAGCAAGGTGAGTCTGAGACAGAAGGGCTGGAGGGGTAATTCACGACTAGAGATAAGTTAATACGTTCACAGAAGTAGAAAGTCATTGTTAAGTCGCTGAAATTATTTATATTGACCTCGAGTAAAAAAGCAAATTGAAAAATAAAAAAACATCTCCTCAGAATCCTGATTAGGCCCTTATTTTTATGTTTGTTTGTTTTTTAATATATATACAGAAAGTAATCAATAAAGCTGGAGAGTATTTGACTCTCTGCCTCACAATATGTGTTTAAAGTTCAGTAAGCTGTAGTTCTGTATGAAAATTAGATCATTTATTTGCCTGTTTCGTGTTTACAAGACACATGAGACCTCGCGCAGTCAGAAGACAGTTCTGTGAACACGGGGTCTAACAGAGACGTGTCTTTGATGTTGGGAGCATCTTCATTTCAGATTCAGATCCACAATCTAGTGCACGGGGTATTTAACAGACGCAGGGGAAAGCAGAGGACACAGAGAAGAAACAGCTTGTTAACATACCTGGGTGAGAATGGTATGTGGCCCAAGGTGGGGATTCTCTCATTTCAGCATGTTTGAATTGAAGCCACAGTCTCAGGCACCCCCCCGCCCTGCACAATCCCCAATAAAAAACAAACCTGCAATGCCTCTTCCATGTCTGGGAGAGTGACATCACTTGAGCACACACTGAGCCCTGTTACAGCTGAAACCACACAGGCTTTAATGGAAATTGCATGCGGCCAAAATAAAACTAAAATGACTTGAGATGTTCAGTGCACCAACCGGTCTTTGATTTAGTTTAGAGGTACCTTTCATGGATCGAATGCTGCTGGGAGGCAAGAGAAAAAAATGTGAGTGCAGTTTTTAATTCTGACTAAAACAGGCAGCATGCTGGATTGCAAAGGGTTACCCATCTCATCAACTGTCCTAAGGTAGAGAAATATTACTTGAAAAAACACAGCTCTTTGATCCTCTTAGATAAAGGACTGCAAATTACACCCTGGAAGCTGATTAAAACCCTTTTTTCTTTATAGACATGAAAACTAGTAAAGAAAAAAGGTAGTTTTAAATAAAAAAAAGTTCTCAGCATCTTTTTTTTCCATTCTGGCTAAGGAGGCACATTACAAAGATCAAACATTTAAAACACGTCTTCGAGCGCACTCTTTTATTGAGCTTGTTTTTGTTAGAGAGAAGAATATCTAATATTAACATTTTTGTTGCTGATATCACATTGATCACATACATTTACGTACATGTTAGTTATCTGTCATTTGTCTATTTTAACATTGTTGAAATAAAGAAAATGAACATCTGAAATAGCGATGACTCACACGTTTGGGAAGATATTCCATATGAAAGGACCACGGGCTTGCGTTGATTCAGAACTCCCTACTCACCTGAAAAGTTGTAATTAGCATTGTAAAACAGTTGCTAAATTGAATTATGGATGATGATGGCAAAAAACATAAATCTAATATTGTCTTTAGTGACTTCTGCACTCACTTTAAGGAGGTTTTTATCCCTACACACATTTTCTTTTTGTCATTTGCAGAGTTAAGAGAGTCTTTGAAGTCAGTCTTGCTGTTCATTGATTTTGATTGTGTTGGCACAAGAGACCTTTCAAGTTTTCGTAGGAATAAATGTTCATCGCTTTCACCCCTCATGTTTCCAGGCGCTAGTCAAGTCACCGGTAACCACTCAGACTATTCATTATCTGAAAATTTAGAATCCTTATTCGACATTTAAACAAATAGGTTGGCAATAGTAGACGAGTGATCAGCGACAGAAGGACGAGCGTTTGGTTATCATCTTGGCTACATGTGATTATGTGTTATAACCGTTTATCTGTCTATCGGGCTTATCTTGTGTAGAAAGGGATCTCAGCAGGTTATAAAATAGCATCTCTGAGAGTGGTCTGCTATCTGTGTGTTCGGTAGAGTCTGGATACACCATATATTTACTACCCCTGTAGGCAAAGGTACAAGGTTAAAGGCTGGAGCCAATACAGGTTCAATCCCTATCGCACCAAGTGTATTTATTTCAGATGTTAAACAGAGTAAACCCGCTAGGTGTGGGTTGAAAGCAATATATTTCACAATATCTTTGTAATATATCTCTCAGGCACTTGATGACATACAACTATAAACTTCTACTATAGACATTGCCTTAGCACTTGGCCCACTGAAGCTTAATCCAGGACAAATGATCAACCACCTTGGAATGTGTGTGGATTATGCAAACTGTGTAATGATGATTATTTATTTTCTAAGAATATAAATCTCTGAATGGAGTCTACTGATCCTGCAGTGCGTATAATCCCTCAGGATGTTTATTTAGTCTTGTGTCTTTAGTCTAGCACAGCCTGAGAAATCATTTTAACACAACAACCTCCTTACATCCGACTGTTGTATGGGCCTCCAATTCTGGGCTGTTGTAAACACTGGAATATTTGAGGATACTTAAATATCCTGTTAAAAAAAGGCACAGAAACAGCTTTTACCTTGATGTCGGCATCACTTCCAAGACATCGTTTTGCCGTCCCTTGACCTTTTTTTGGAAGAAATGTATCACCTAACCTCCTGAACTTTGTAGAATACTACTCCCCAATCCCTGCCATTTGGTACTGCAGAAAATTGACTGAAAATAAATATAATGTTCAGAAACAATCACCTAATCTTGCCATGAAAACCCTCGATCCAGGCAAGTCACATTCCCGGTTGCAAGAACAATATCAATCATTATCTTTTCACTCTCTGTTACAATTTCTGCAGTCTTCCCCCCCAAAGGAACACCTCAGTCTGAAATATTTCCTCAAGGGTGGAGTTTCACCTTCTGCTAATCCTTAGCATTGCTTTTAATATGTCGTCAGCCCTGCTTTCACAGCAGTGCTTCGCAGATTGTGATGGTTTCAGAATGTATCATTGCACTGTTCATTGTCACAAAAGCCCAATAACATCAATCTTGGCAGCAGCACTACCAAGGGACTGCCATCAATATAGACAGCTCCATCCACTCATATGAGAACATACAATATCTATAGGACTTTAATTTGCAAGAAACTTCACTTTCCACACAGCCAGGTGATGTATTCAGTACTCCTTTTATATTAGCTTTCGTACCAATAATAAATTCATGTTAAAAAGTGAATAAACATTATCTGTAATGGCACTGCCTAAGAAGTGATAAATAAGTGCAATTAAATCCATGTGTCTTCAAGTGAATTCACAAATACCATTGTTTCAAATGCAGGATAACGTGTATATAAGAATGCAACTCTGCGGTGTATTCATTTTGTAAAGCTTAGGCAGGCGGGGAATACTTAACCCTTTGACTACACCGATGCTGCAGCTTGAATCATGATATGCCCCTAAGATATTTTTTAAAAGGTCACTTTTTTCATATTGTGTGTCGTGCGGGATATGTCTTATTTTTCTATTACATGTCACTTACATTTTTTTGAAGGCATTATCTTTTTTTCCCCAGTAGTTATATATTCAGCCTCTGTTGAATCTGATGTAGTACTTGAGTTTAAGCCTGTATTTGATCTGGTATTATAAACATTTCTGCTAAAAGAAATACAGAACTCCAGATAAATCCTTGATGGGTTCACCACGATTAAGCATCCTTAATTATAGTGTTGTAACTCAACATGTAGCTGTTCCTGGAAGTTAAAAAGACCACTACATAAGCATGATGCTAATTTATCTCCATTAAAGTAGTGCAAATATGTGGCTTGCTTGGACAGAGCAGATCTTTTGAGATTCAGCAGACAGGATGTACTATCTGTCACTGCTCACAGTTGTCAGATTTTGTAATTATCCGCTACGTTTCATACACAAGGAGATTCATTTTCTTCACTTCTCTGAAATACAGAAATATCTGTATCTTTGATTGGATCAGTTGCATATTCCTGATATATTTATATTGTGTTATTCCAAATGGATGAAGGAGTGGCAATAACCTTTTCAGGGTGATATGATATTCAGTATAGGATACTCCAACCCCTTGATGCAGATGATCTTTCCGTTGTGTAGCTTTCAATAACCACAATAGTGACACTTTCTACTGCAATGAGGTAGCCGGTTGATGTTGTTTTAACCTTGGCTTTTTGTTTTGCTGTCATCTAAAACCAAATGAATTATTTATTGCTATTTATAGTGTATTATTGATTCCAAACCATCAAATGCTTTTTTTAGTGAATGGCAGGAGCGTTTTTGGTAACCGGTGAATCCAGCTAGGTAGCGCAAACACCTGTTTATTTATTTATATACATAAAGAGATATATATGTATATATCTACTTATACATATTGATCCAATGCTGGATGAAGGCCTCCCCAAGATGTTTCCACCTGCTTTGATCTACAGCTTCCCTTTTCAATGTCATGCCTGCAAAGGAAGCCATCAAGTGGATCCCAAGAGATGAAAAAAGACCTGCAAAAGACAACATAAAAGATCGGGAGATGAAATAATAAACTTGCCGATAACCTCTTGGGGGAAGCCTTAGTTAGATGTGAGGGTCCCCCCCACGTAAGTAAAAGGGGTGGCATAGTCAATCTATTGAGAGGCTAAGGGCGTTAACACACACTCTGCAAATTGGTAAATAGATCTGATTTAATAAACAATATTTATTAAACTAAACAACTAACCAGTAACAGTCAAGGGTGTAAATACTACTGCTGTTTAATATACATGTGTTTTGTATTAATGCTTATTTGTTTGTTTAGTTGGGGCAGTTTGTCTCTACTGACTTTAAAGCTGTGCAGGGAGACATAGCTGTCAGGCAGAGAGAACTGTTTCCTGAACCCCAGTCAGACAGCTGGCCTGAGTATAAAGCTCTGTGTAACTTGTATGCAGACATAGATAATGATGCACCAGGGAGACATTTATTTACTATTTCGTTTGGGTAGGGAAATGGAAAACAACTTACCCATTTGGTTTCTCTGGTGCTATGCTGCTGAAACAGTCACTGTTTGTTTAAAACTTCATTTTTGTGCATGTCTTTGTGTGTTATTGTTTTTTCCTAAGTATTTTGTTATGGATGATACCACTCATATAGAACTGAACTGAACAAAACCAAATTAGTTTGATTTTTTTTATTTTTTTTTATCAAGGTTGTAAATCTAAATATCTTCATACTGACAAATTATTTAAACTTTAAAACTACTTTAAAACTTACAATGGTTTTTGAGTTGCGTGGATTTCAAAGAGATCTTTTTAAGAACCTTTATCAAGCATTAATATTATTATCTACCGAGTAGGAAATATATATTTTTCCTCCTATAAAACGAGGATTTTAGAAGCGCTGACAGAGATCTTTACAAACGGAGATATAGAGATATTTTCAGTCTTCCCCTGTCATGCCTGTAAGGAACAATTTTGTTAGGTTGAATGCCAAACGACATTTTGTCATGAAACAAGACATCACATGCATTTCCTCTTTTGTTTTCACAGATGTCTTTAAGGACGCAGCTTTCCATTGTCAAGGTTGGCACCTTTACAGTTGTGATGAACTGAATGACTGCTAACCGGTGCCGTTCACCTTGAGATGCGGCTGATATTTTGTAGTAGCAATCTATAAGACTTTGAAAATAACCTTTCATTGAGGGATGCCGCCCTTATAAAACTGTTTTGGCATAAAAAAACAGAACAATATTAGATGTTTTCCTTTTCTACTTGATACAAAGATTTCATTTTCCTTTAAAATAAGCTTACATCTCCAAGCCCTTCATATAACCATTATGATTTGGAAGAAAATAGTTTATTTTGTAGGTGTTCTTTTGAAATTCTGGAATAATACTTCTCAAATAATAATAATAATCTTAATAATTTGCATTTAAATAGCAAAAAGGATCCCAAAGCAATCACTGAACATTATTTTTTAACCGAAGTCAAGGCAACAATATTAAGGGAATAAAAGTACGCAAATACAAAAGCTTGAATTTAGCAAAGGTTAGTACTTCTACTAATGTAAATCATCCCGAAGGGATCTTCATTGATCACAAGTTGTCAAGACCTGGTTCAGAGACAAAAGTGCCATCTCAATACGGTACAGTTGCAGTTGTATGTTTTTTCATGGTACTTAGTTGTTTTGTAGGACAATTGTTACTATGAGGATTTGTCATGGTGGCAAATAATCATTGGGAGCAATTGCCAAGAGTAGCAGTTATTTTAATGCTAAATTATCAGACTGTCACTGGGAGCCACCCATCCTTCCGGAGAGGATTCCCAGAGGATGACTGTCATCAACCAAAATGTTCCACATCTTTTCCACTGACTGTTACACTATTAATAAACAACAGATTACAAACAATTGTTTCATTATACAGGGTATCTAAACTGAGACTAGATGAGAGAGTACCAAAACAACCCCATGAACAACCCCATGCTGAAACGTCAAGTGTCTTGGCAGCGGGAGAAACTAGAAGTATCCCCGCTGAAAAACAAGCTCCTGGCTTTGAATATCGCTGCTTATTTTACACTTCTGAAATCGACTGCTATTCTTCGTGTCCACAAAGTAAATGTTATATTATTTCTCGTCCCACAGTAGCCGCCTGTGCAGGAAATAGTGTTTGCTATTCGTGTCGTGTAATCTCATCAGCTCCAGCAGCAATTTAGACAAAGATACTCAGATTCTATCTGTACTTCATCAAAGCCCCCACAGTCAACTTGCTTACCTTTGTAGTCAAAAGCCCTGCAAAGAACAAAGACTATTATGGCATATTCTGTGCCATATAATGAAAACTAAAATGACATTTCAATGTCATCGAATTGGAAAACTTTCAAACATTTGGCTTGGGGGGACCTACACATTTATTATGTTTCATGAATGCCCAAAAGTAGAGCCTTTTATCTATTTAAATAGTTGAAGCATATGTTTCTTTTTTGTTTTATATCAGTCATTTCTTGAGAAATAAGGGAAACAAACAGATCATTCGATGCCCCATCGGGATCCACTAAAGCTTACTTTTATTAGAACTTTTCACAGGTTTGGGGATTTCTGCTAGGAGTGTTAAAACTCCTCTCTGCGGGGAGCCCTTCGAAAAATGCACTTTCAGGTGAGTTTGAGAGGACCTGGATAAACCCTTTTGCCGTGAAGTAGTAATGCAGCTTTATTTTTTTCACAAGATGTGGTCCCTACAATTCTATGACCGATAATGTAGCACAAAGTCAATTGTAGAAAGGGCAAAGACTAGCGCTTCTAATTCTCAGGTTCCTTATGACTCAATCGTTCAAGTCAAGTCACCCTGAAGCTGCTAGACCATATGAATTGCCAACCAACCAGAGCTGATTAAAAAAAAAGTATTTCCAGTCATATCTGAGGCATGCAATTGCATGCTCTTGCCATTTAATATGGCTTAAATTTATAGTATTCACTTGTTCTCTAATTGATTACTTAAAATTGTGCAAAAAACTATGTGCTTTAATTTTTTAGCAAAATACAATATCTGTATTATTTAAAAAAATAAACCAGACATGTAACTATTGTTATCATCCGTGTGTACATTTTCAGATTATAAAACATTGTGGATTTTATCATTTTCCGACTTTATCTATAATGAGTTGAGAACAATAACAATAGCACAGTGAAGCGATCCATGAATTGATTGCTCTGTTGAAAGCATATCTTTTAATACACAAATAACCAGAAAGACACTGGGGTTTGAGAGGCCTTGGGAGGTTTGGGAGGCCTTGACTTACTTAGGTCACATTTTGACAAAAACATCTACTGTAAAAAAAAAAAATCTCCCACTGGGTTTGAACATCAGATTGACGAGAGTCAGTGACAGCATAGCCTCCCAGACAGCAAGGCATCCCCCAAAGGGAGAGGAGCCGTGCACAGAGGCCAAGGGGCGAAGGCACAATCCACACAAAGTGAAAACAGAGAGATCATTTCCGCATTTTACAATGTTTTCCTGGAAGCACTGAAAAGATATATCTTTAAGTTATGCATTGTGGATACCTCACCATAATACTTCCCCCCCTCTTCAGCTGTTGTTGCATCCATGCTCACACTTGACAATAAGGGAGACGACAGGATCTAAAATAGACGGCGTTCCAGAAGATAAATAATGCGATTCTAAACAGATGAGAAATCAAATGGCTTCAAAGGAAAGCTCTGTTCAATTTAAATCTCTTTGAGTAATGAATATATAAACAAGCTGAAATACAGCCAAAGGGAAAAAATGAGCTGCTACAAATCCAAAAAAACGAAAGCATTTTGATTTGTTTTGTAAGGAGTGACTATTTAGCACCTCAGCCACCTTGACTGTTATGAAACCAGTAACACTTATATGAAGGTGCTGCTGTCTTACTGACGTTTTATTAACTACTTATAGATGCTTAAATAAGTGGTTATAAGGTGTTCATAAAGCCATAAAGATGTATAATTAAAATTAAGTAATATCCCTTTCACGTTTCACTCTTTTTAAAAGATATTTTACTTTGTCATGTCCAATTTATTTGAAAGTGTATATTACATTTTTAATAGATAACTTAATTAGTACAAATCTTTAAAACATGTATAGCACATCACTAAGCAGAACCTTTATATTAAGATATTTGAACTAGGATTTTTGTATTTTATATTAACTGTATATATAATCTACATTTCTTCTTCTGAACTTCTGCACTTCTGTAATTTTAAAACTGTATGCTTGATTTGAAGTTTGTATTGTATTATTGCACTTTTTAATTGCTCATGTAACCTGTAAGTCTCCTTGGATATGGGCCAAGAAATACATAATAATAAATAAATAATAATAAAATGTTACGCACAGATCTTAAAATATTTTTTAATTGCCTAAAAATAAGCATATATGTAGCACACTTTCAAAATAGTGCAAGCAAGCAAATCAACAACATATGTTTAATCAATCAATCAATTATAATCAGGCCTTTATATTTATTTTGCATCTAAAGTTAAACTGTACACAACGCAATGCTGAGTGTGAGAGAAAAATATGAGTCTACCTCGTAGGAGAACGGTGTACAGACTAGCGGTCGGATTAAATCAAAACTTTGACCCACCTAAACTACAGAACTGTACTCAGTTGCGGCTTCATTTTCAGTAAGATGACACTTTCCTCTAATCATAAATGTAACCGCTATGATGTACAGGTTTGTGGTTTGCTATTAGCAGGTGGGTCAAAGTTTTGATTTAATCCGGCCCTAGGAGAGACAGAAAATGTTAAGATTTTTACATGATCTAGAGGCCATCTCAGACATATTTAAATTCTTCAAATCTTTGAGCTCTGAAGGTCTGCACAGGCTTGACCCCCACATGGGCGCAGCCGCTGGAACCTGGCTCAGATGTGACGCAATGTCAGAGTTGGCATGTCAGTTACAATGCATTGTTCTTTTGAAAAATTAAGGTGTCCCAGGAAAAGGTTCTGAAGACATGCTTCCCCCAGCATAATGTGACAGAGAGCTTTTATAGTGTCCCCTCTGCCTATTGTATCAAAGGAATACACAAGTTAACACATTTCAGTGCCAAGTGATTCAACAACCAAATAAAGAAATCATTCCATTAAATTACTATCGGAATAGCAAACCTCCTCTATATTACAAATACTAATATAGACATATTTTAAATGGAAAGAAAAGGGCTTCCGGATATCAAACAAAAACCATCCCGTCTTGGGAATTGTGTTCTCTATTAAAGCTCTCGTAGCTGAAAATGTCAGAGGAACTCTCAGTGAAGTCGCTTCATTATTTATTGGGTTATTTTTTATCAGTAAACCGGGAATATCATGTTATGCATTGAATATTTAAATAGATAAGTCTTTTCCACCCTATACAATCACAGATCTTTATAAAAGGTTAATTTACCTGCAGTACAGTGAGAAAGTACCTGGCATTCAAACAGGGAAACATCATATGCAGTTTTGTATCTGTCTTCAGTTGCTTGCGTAGAATATCTTATTTTTGCTGTTTTGGTTGCATCCGTACCGTAATTTCACACAGTTCCAGCTACCTCTTGTAAGTTATGCCTTTATGTCAGGTTGTTAAATTAAATATTTTCTGTACGGTCATGCTTTAAATTCAACTCCCAGCTGTTGTAACTTCAGTACATTTAATTTCAACTAGCAGAACTGCCTGTTATTACTTCCACTTTAAATGAATGAATCATTAATAAGTAAGACTAGTAACACACATTTTTTTTTTTGGCGTCTAAATTTGAGGACATTTCTCCAGCCCGAGGACAGCTTCACACACTGCCGCCGCATGTCTGCCATCATTGCTCTCCAACATATTAATATTACAGAGCACCTTCCACCACTTTTAGTGTACTTATTATTATTTTATTGTCGAACTGTTAAAGTGAAAGATTCTACTATGGAAATAAATAATTTCAATAATTAATTCCTGCTTCTTTATCATTCTACACATCCTGATACAAAATACAGTATATCCTGTATTTTTGGTCTTTAAAAACTCCACATGCTGCTATAGGCCTCATGCCTCATATATAATATATGATTTCACATTTGTGAATACAAGCACACACCTTATTTCTGTGTTTTTCTTCTGAGTGTGTTACCAAACTGGAGCTGGATTAGGGCTTCGCTCGCGCCCATCAAAAGCGAACACCAGGGTGCCAATTTGACAGTGTAGAGGAAGAGAGAGAGAATACTACCACACCAGAAAATGCACTTGGGGGTCCAGGGACAAGCCTTTGAACTTGAGTGATGCTAGGAAACCAGGAGGGAGTTTTGTGCCGGGTACTGAAGTACACATTGTGAGGAATGCCACGGGTTATCTGACCCTGTAACCTGTGAAGGAAAAGAAAGATGAGCTGAGTCTGTGGTCGGGTGTCCTGAGATCCCAGTCCGAACCTGTCCGGCTTGCTTTTCCTCAGAAAAATATTAGGGTGGCGTAGCTCGAGATTAAGGGTTGAGATGTAATTTACCACTCAGTGAACATTATCAATTATATCTTCTTAGAGGGTGTACGACTGTTTGACTGCCATTCTATTAATTTATATTGAGTAGACCAACAACACGGTATAAATCACTTGCAAGGGCACGTGTGTGGGAGAGCTTTTGACCTTTTTAATGATATGTAATTAATCATTAGAAGATGCCAGTAACAACCAGGTTATTGACGATCTAGCAATGCTCCCGTATTCATGGTTTTAAAGAATGTATGTAGCCTTTCATAGTTACTAGTTTCATAGTTAATACTTACTGGATATTTCGAGGAGAAACATATCTATATGATTGCCAACACATCTATCCAGTGTGATGAGTCAGGACCTCTTCACACAAGGGGGAGACATTCATCCAGCAGTGGACTGACACGGGTATTTAATGAACAGCGTTTAGGTTTCAGGGCGGCATTTGCTGTGTCTTGTCTTTCGTTGGGTAGTTGTTCCTAATTGATGCATACAGAGGCCAAGTTGATTAAATATGAACAAATAAATACACAGAATGAAGCAACTAAATGTCCTGTCAATAAATGTAGGGCAAATTAAATGGAAGCATTGTGGGAAAATGGTGAATATGAGGCAGTGGACTGAATGCAGAGCACAAAGACACAAAGCCTTTTCCTTACTCTAACACTGCCCCTGTGACCTCTTTCCTTGAAACGCACACCTTTAAAGACCCATGTCACCACTTTAGAGCGATTTCACTCGGTATCACAAGGGATTGTTTTGTTGTGGCTTACTCTTTACCCTCTTTCTCACTCCTTTCTCCCATGGGCAATCAATATTAATGCTATTTCAAGTCATGATAGGAAAATCAATCTATGAGTTATTTTTTCAAGCATTGCCTCCAAGGACCTGTTCACAAAGTTAAAAGCATTTTCAAGGACTCTCGTCTTGATGCAATTGAATGCAGAGATTAATGAAGCCAAACAAACAAGGAAAATCAGCGAGACAAAGAACTCGTCGTTTTATTTATGTGATTGGGATGTGTTTCAGAACAGCCAAACAAAGCATGATACATTTGAAATGATTACGATGCTGATGGGGGGAAAACAAAACGTATTTTTGTGCAGTGAACACAGTTGTTTAAAATGTCTGTGTTCGCCATAAACCCCTCCAAAGTCTCGAGCAGTGTTTGTTTTCATAAACGTTGGTCATTTGATGTGCAAAATAGTTGAGCTTCAGGGAAACCAGGAAGGAGCAAATACAACCCTGTTGATCAAAGCATATTCTTAAATGTCTAATGGTCAAAATGATTACCTTTACTTAAGTATCATCCTTTGCTTTTAAATACCTTGACACCATTACTGAATTCCTCAACCAAATGTATCAATACACACTGATGTGTTTATGTTTTAAATGTTTAATTCACCAATAGAGTAAAAGGGAAAGAAAGAAAATGGACTCATAAAAAGTATTGTATTAATGTATTGCAGTTATATCTGCTTATGAAAACCGTACATTGCTGTGTCTTTACCTATTTATTTATTGATAGTTGTATTTGATGAGAATATTGTAGCGCTCGGGGGGTCTTCCACGAGATAAGCCCGACTCATATTTCAGGGTACAACAATGAGTCCTTTTTATTGTTTATTCACTGCAAAACTGCTCATATGTACTGCACACATCAGTACACACTAACACACTCTGACCCCTTCCTTCTGCTTCCTTTCTCTTTTATTCCCTCTCTCCATGCTCCTCCCACCGCCTCACCCATTAACCCTTTACAGTGCAGTGGCATGCTACAATTTATACTTATATACTACACAGCTTTGTCATGGCTTGATTGACAGCAAACCTGCTTGTAAGATCACTGGACATCACCCAGAAATGCCCTGGACCAAAGATTTACATTGTTGTGGTTAATACTTTATTTGTGATATGAAAATTACATTAAAAAAAACAGTAACAGTGATTATTTCTGTTATAGGAGACAAATGGGGATTCGAGATGTAGTGTTTGTGATAAAGAGACAAACCTCTCAGAAAATCTGAGAATGTGATAGAAAAAAAGGCAGGGGTGGTCTGACGGGGAAATATGTAGCTTGCAAGATAGGGAATATACAGTGAGGGAAAAATGTATTTGATCCCCTGCTGATCCCCTTTAAGAGAGTGCTCCTAATCTCAGCTCGTTACCTGTATAAAAGACACCTGGGAGCCAGAAATCTTGCTGATTGATAGGGGATCAAATACTTATTTCCCTCATTAACATGCAAATCAATGTATAACTTTTTTGAAATGCGTTTTTCTGGATTTTTTTGTTGTTATTCTGTCTCTCACTGTTAAAATACACCTACCATTAAAATTATAGACTTATTTCTTTGTCAGTGGGCAAACGTACAAAATCAGCAGGGGATCAAATACTTTTTTCCCTCACTGTAAGTGTTTTATTTAACCAACAGGCAGTTATAGGAGACACAATACTCCCAGAGATCAAAACCCTTTGCAATGCAAATATCTGTCACAAGGACAGAAAAAACAACAACAAAAAACCTAACAACACAGAAGACAACACAAATCCAAAGTAATTTGCTCTTTCACAACTGGAATATCAATTTGTTATTAGTCACTGTTAACTACAGAAACTTCTCCATACTTACTGCTGTTAGTCTGTCGGATATTAATTTCCACACTGACAACAACATGAACAACAGTATTATTTCACTGTAAATGAAGGTTAATCTAAAGTTAGAGGAAAGATGCATACGTATAAAATGTGGTGGCAGGGAGATTCCTTATGAAGAGTCACACACAGGGCTTTCTGCATCATAGCAAGGCTGCCTGGTCGTCTTGGAAGTCCTGACGGATGAGATTTCCCAGAGCTGAGCTGAGTGCTGCTGAGCGGGAGAACGGTCCACCGAAAACTGGGCTCTTCAAATCAGGTGACTTTGGGCACCAAAAGGTTTCGGGGTGTTAAACTGCTCTGTCTACACCAGATCCTATGAAGGATGTGACGGATGGGCAATCTAGGCTTGCAGGAAAAAACAAAGATAGTTGGCTTTGACAGTGTGTGGGTCTCAGAAGGTGTGTTTCATCTCATCCATCCTAGACTAGAGCATGGGTCGTAATTTGTGAGCTGATCTCAATAATCCCCAATGTCAATTTGGGGTAAAAAAGTTAGAACATAAGAAGAAGAACATGAGAAAGTTTACAAACGAGAGGGGGCCATTCGACCCATCGTGCTTGTTTGGTGTTCATTAATATCTAATGGATCCAAGGATCCTATCCAGACTATTTTTAAATGTTCCCAAACTTTCAGCTTCTACCACATCGCTGGGGAGTTTGTTCAGATTGTGACGCCTCTCTGTGTGAAGAAGTGTCTCCTGTTTTCCGTTTTGAATGCCTTGAAGCCCAATTTCCATTTGTGTCCCCGGGTCCGTGTGTACCTGCTGATCTGGAAAAGCTCCTCTGGTTTGATGTGGTCGATGCCTTTCATGATTTTGAAGACTTGGATCAAGTCCCCACATAGTCTCCTCTGTTCCAGGGTGAAAAGGTTCAGTTCCTCAGTCTCTCAGTAGGACATTCCCTTCAGACCTGGAATAAGTCTGGTTGCTCTCCTCTGAACTGCCTCTAGAGCAGCGATATCTTTCTTGAAGTGTGGAGCCCAGAACTGTCCACAGTATCCAGATGAGCTCTAACTAGTGCATTGTACAGTCTGAACATCACTGCCCTTGTTCTCAATTCTACACTTTTGACAATATACCCTAACATTGTGTTTGCCTTTTTTATTGCTTCCCCACATTGCTTGGATGGAGAAAGTGAGGAGTCCACGTAGACTCCTAGGTCTTTCTCATGTGTTACTTCATCTAGTTCTATTCCTCCCATAGTGTAATTATAGTGGACATTTTTGTTACCTGCATGTAATACCTTGCACTTGTCCACATTTAATTTCATCTGTCAGGTGTCGGCCCACAACGGTCCCTTTGAATAGCCTGTGCTGCCGAGATTGTATCTGCTGAGCCACCTATTTTAGTATGATCTGCAAATTTGACAAGTTTGCTAACTATCCCAGAGTCCAGATCATTAATATAGATTAGAAAAAGCAAAGGCCCGAGTACTGATCCCTGTGGAACTCCACTAACAACCTCACTCCAGTTAGAAGCGACTCCTCTAATCGACACCCTCTGTTTCCTATACATCAACCAGTTCATAATCCATCTACTTACGTTACCCTGAATGCCTACAGCTTCCAATTTGAGGATCAGTCTTTGGTGTGGAACCTTATCAAAAGCTTTTTGGAAATCTAAGTATATCATATCATATGCTTTCACCTGATCTACAGCTGCAGTTGCGTGTTCAAAAAAGTCTAATAAATTAGTAAGACATGATCTGCCTCATCTAAACCCATGTCGACTATCTCCAAGAATATGGTTTTCATTGAGATGCTCCTCTATTTTCTGTCTAATCATTTTCTCCAACATTTTACAGGTGATGCAGGTGAGACTGATTGGTCTGTAATTTCCTGGCTCAGTTTTGTCCCCTTTCTTGTGGATTGGTAAGACATTTGCTGTCTTCCAGTCAGTTGGCACATCCCCTGTTCTAAGTGTCATTTGGAATATTTGAGTTAGCGGCCTATAAATAATTTCCCTCATTTCTTTAAGTACTGTTGGAAATATCCCATCTGGCCCAGGTGATTTGTTTGTTTTTAATTCTGCTAGTCCCTTTAGTACCTCCTCCACATTTATCCTGATCTCTCTTAGGGTTTGAATGAACCTGTGGCATGTCATCTGTTTTTTTCTTTTGTAAAAACCTCTGTGAAATACTCATTTAGAACATTTGCCACATCTTGTTCGTTTTCCAAGATACCTCAATTTTTGCCCTTTATCTGTTTCACTTCCTCCTTTATTGACCGCTTTTGTAATAGATGTAATAGAGCTATGTTTCTTTCTATTTCCCTCTTTGCTTTCCTGATCCCTTTCTTAAGATCTCTTTGCAGCTCAACATATTCTATGTATTTTGTTTCGTCACCATCCCTTTTGTATGCACTATACAACATTTTCTTCCTCTTTATATTTTTTTGCATACCTCTATTAAACCGTTTTGGCCAGTGTTTTTTGTTCCTCAATTTGCTAAGTTTTGGTACAAATTGCTCCTAAGCCTCAAGTAGTATATTCTTAAAATATACCCATCCATTTTCAACTGAATCTGTATCTAATGTGCTCCAGTCTACCTCTTCTATGTGCCATCTCATACCTTCAAGGTTTGCTTTTCTAAAATTGTAGACCATTGTTTTAGACTTGGACCTTGTTTTTTGAAAGAATGCCTCAAAGCTAACCATATTGTGATCACAATTTGCCATTGGTTCTCTAACTACTGTCCCCCTGACTCTATCTTGGTCATTTGAAAAGATCAAGTCAATACATGCGCTCTCTCTGGTTGGTTCCCTGACAAATTGAGTTAGAAAGCAGTCATTTACCATCTCAACCATTTCCATTTCTGCTTCTGTAGTCCCCACTGGGCTCTCCCAGTCTAAGTTTAGGAAATTGAAATCCCCCATTATAACAGCCACATCCTTGCTACATGCAGTCCTGATTACACTGTACAATGCAGCATCTTTCTGAATATCTGAGTTTGGTGGCCTGTAACACACTCCTACCGCTAATCCTCCAGATCTCTTGTTCAAAAGTTTCACCCACAAAGATTCTGTTCCGTTACTGGGATCTAATACAAGTTCTTCTGCCTCAATGTCATTTTTCACATATAATGCTACCCCACCCCCTCTTCGATTTTGCCTGTCTCTCCTAAACTGTGTGTATCCTTCCAACTTGTATTCATCCCCATCATTTTCTGTAAGCCATGTTTCTGTCACTCCTACAACATCATAGTCACACGCCAGCACTGTGGTTTCCAAGTCTAACATCTTGTTCCTTATACTCCTGGCATTGAGGTACAAACATTTCAGGACTTTCCTACTAGCAGTTTCCCTTGGTTTTCTTTCCTTAGTGGAACATCTCCCATTGTCAGAGCTCCCTGCCCCCCTGGTTCCTAGTTTAAATGATTCTCAATTTCACTGCACATACGCTCTCCCAATGAATTAGCCCCCCTTCTGTTTAGATATAGACCGTCCAGTTTGTACAGGTCCCATCTATCCCAAAAGAAAGACCAATGCTCCATAAACCTAAACCCCTCTTCCCTACACCAAGATTTCAACCACGTGTTAAACTTTCTAATCTCTGCCTGTCTCCCTGGCCTGGCACGTGGTACCGGGAGTATTTCAGAGAAAACTACCGTGGAGGTTCTGCTCTTTAGTTTTGTTCCTAACTCTTTAAATT
The DNA here is from genome assembly GCF_036373705.1 of Amia ocellicauda. Lineage (NCBI taxonomy): Eukaryota > Metazoa > Chordata > Actinopteri > Amiiformes > Amiidae > Amia > Amia ocellicauda. The sequence goes on along the minus strand of NC_089862.1, from coordinate 36,396,515 downwards.
TGTCTTGCAGAACCTCTGTCCTACCTTTTCCTATGTCATTGGTTCCAATGTGGACCATGACCAGTGGATTCCCACCGGCTTTGGCCAGTAGCCCGTCTACTAGTTTAGGGAGATCTGCAACCTGAGCACCAGGCAGGCAAGATACCATGTGGGTCTCCTTATCACTAGAACACACTGTGTGATCTACACCTCTAAGAATTGAGTCTCCTACTATAACTACCTCCCTCTTCTGGGGGGGAGTGGGCACCATGGTGCTCTGGTGCTCAACTGCCCCCCCATCACCCTCTGAGCCATCACTGTCCAACTCGGTGTTCAGCAGTTGGAACCTGTTGGGCAATTCTAGCTCCTGGGGTGTCTCTAGGGGTTGTGCACGCACTTTTTTGCAGTTACGACCTACTGTAACCCAGCAGTTCTCTACACTGTTCTGCTCTAAGGTCTCAACTCTCCTAGGTTTTGGCATGCACACCATCTCTTTCATGGGCTGATTGACCAATTCTTCTATATCCCTAATACAGCGCAGATCGACAAGCTGAGCCTCAAGATCACGAACCTTGATCTCTAGGATTTCAACCTGCCGACAACGTTCACAAATGAAGCCTTCTTGGATGAGTTCATCCAGGAAGGCAATCATTCTGCAAACCTGACACTGTAGTGGCCACATGCTTCTAGATGTTACTATTTTTTTGTTTGTTTCTTTATACTTCTCTTGGTTCCTGCTGCTAGTCAACTGCCTAACTTTTGTCAGCGAGAAACAGCACAGCTCTTTCTCAACAGCTGCTTTAAGTAGCTTTTGTCTACCTACCCCCAATTCACACCTAACTGGCCCCACCTGGCTCCTCCTGCAACAGAATTCCTGCTAGTCCTAGACAGAAACTCCCTTCTACAACCTGTTTACTTTCACCAACTCAGCAGCTGAACTGAATTGACTTCAATTTAGGCAAGCTACAGACAATGCTAACATCAATTTAAGGCAAACTTAAAACAAAATGAGCAATGCTAAGACTATTCTGAAACTAGTCAAACAACAAGATGGCTACCACTCTCCTGTCTCTCTCTGTGGCAACTTGTAAATACTTCTGTTTGGGGAACATTTTTAGACAATCTATTTTTTAAAGGGTAGATAGTATTGAATATTAAAACAAAATAGTCAGTTACAGTATAACTAATCTGAGGATAATACATAAGAAGGGAGTGTCCATCTTTATGTAATTAGAGGCTGCCAACAATATATTAAAAAAAAAAAAAATTAATCAAAGAAACCAAGGACGAAGACACCAGTTTTTTTCTTTACTTGAAACGTGAAGTGATCCATAATCAAGTCTCAAACAAAAACATAACTTAAGTTTTAGTTTTCGAGAAAGATTATCGATATTTAAAATCGATATCTATTCTGAATCTGTTGTCTTTCACAGGGTCATCAATAGGATTGGTCACTGTACTCTGGTTTATTGAGCTCCTGGAAGAAGGAGCAACGATCTAGAAAAAATAACCATTTCTTTTTTCTTGATGGCTGTCAGGGTACCATCAATTTTCACCAATTCACCAACAGCTGGAGAGAGTAACCTTGAAGAGATTCACCTTCATTCATCACCGAATCTGCCGGCTTGTCATACAACTGTTCTTGCCTTCTTCCAGTGACCTTTCATTGATTGAATTGTACTGGGATAAAGTTCCTATCACTTCCATTTTGCACACCATCGCATTCTCCTTCTGATATATATTTGGTAGGCATTCAACTGTCTTCATACCTATTCTTTTTGTTGTTTTGCAAAGTAACCTCCGGTACTTTTCTATCTTTTTTTTTTACTGGAATTCTTCTAAAATGAACTAGCACTTTTAAATTTGAGTAAAAATATGTTAAATAGTTTGAGCAAAGGACCTGGAAAGTTTAGAGCAAAGCTGTATTAGTGTTATGATTTAATTTGCACAAATTCTAATGACGCAGAAACAAAACACATAACCTCACATCTGTCAAATAACCTTAAGCACAATATTGAGCTGAAAGTTTAGTGCAAGTCATATCAAAGAGAGTTTGATTATATAAAAATTGCATCACTGAGGAAAATATAGAAACTAAAGCCTCTGAATACTGCAAATGATCTACTGTATTAACCTCTTACTGCATTTTTTAAAAACCTTGCACAGAAGCAAGAAAAACAAAAAACAAAACAAACGAAAAACACGTAACAAATTAATTTTATTAAAAATATAGATCTTCTAAATCTTACTCAGACTATAGTCACATAGCCTCAACAAGCTCTTAATGGCAATCAGTGACTGTTATATCAATACAATATTTATTGACTTAAGCTTCTAATACAATCAATTATAATTGTTTCGCTTTGGGCACAAGTCCATGGAATATGTTTTAAAAAACACCTTCTTGATTCTAGATTTGGTTTGGGGCTTAGATTGCTCTCAAAATGCTAATGATACAATTGCCAACTGAAGTGGAAGAAGGATTTTTGATTTTAGCTTATATTCACCCATTGCTTCTCATTGCAAAACAAATAAATGAATGGACTTGCACCTTGAGGTGAAACAATATCTGAATGGATATGAATATACACTTTTGAAGATAACAATAATGGCATACTTAGATATCACTCCAAACACCAGTTTTTTTACATTCTTACCTCAATAGCTATATTGCTGCCAATAACAGCCAATCTTAGCCCATTAATTGTTAAACATACAATTAAAAAAAAGCAGTTTGTCAGCAGAATTGAAATAATCATCCGACCGCATTGTATTGTATTGTATATTATGCTTCGCAGTCAAGCAGTTACAATTTGTCAGCAGTAAAACCAAATGCATGCCTGGCTGGAGGGAACGTGCGCATCAATGGCAACATTACTAATAAGCTAGCTATTGATTTTCACACTTTTTGAAGTACTTTAAAGCCAGCCTCTTCCTTTGGCAGGTCCCAAACTACCAGACCCTTTCTCTTGTGTGCAACTAAATGATGCATGTTTGTGTACATGTGCAGGCAATGAAATAGACCAGAGCAGCAGGAACAGATTTATGTTCTGTGCGCTCACAACGAGGCGGAGAGAGAGCATCTTTGTGGTAAAACTCGATATCCCGTTGCTTTATTCACATGAGAAGAATATCTCGCACTTTCACGACCAGTTAGATCGGGCGGATCACAGAAAGGTTTAATTCAGATGACCCTCGCTTCTCTGTTTTGTGGCCAACCTGCATTCTGTTGTGTGTTACTGTACTGTAATCCTGTTCCACAGTGCTGAGTGATGGGAGACGGCTCTTCATTTCCCATCAGCCAGGCAGGGTTCAGAAGCGTCCCCTCTCTGAACACAGCGACTGTAATAGAGCAATTAATCACATGATATTACAGCTCTGGCAGATTTTGCTCCTCCAGACTACATTTATATTTCATTTGTGAACAACTCTTTCAGCTGGAGTCTGCCATTGTGGCTCCATTCCCAGTAAATCTTCCTACTATCAATTTTAAGGCTGAACTAGCATTATGCATCAATTCGGGAATGATCATCAAACACAAATCAATAAACAGGGCTCTCTATTAATAACCGCGATTATATAAGTTGCACCACAGTGTGTGTCATGTCCTCTTGTGTGAGGCAGCTCTAGCTCACAGCAACTGACGCAAACCTTTTTGAATCTCATTGTTCTCAGGGCAATTCTCCTTGTTTTATTAGAATAGTTTGATACTAACAGCTCGGTATTTGCATTTGTTCACATTTCTGTTTACTCTGGGTAATTGCTTGTAGTTCTGTGAAGGGTCTGAAAATGTGATGTTCCATTTGAAGGAAAGAAAATCTAAATGCACATTCAAACAGTCCTCTCCGTCACAACCAAGCATCCTGAAGACACTTCAGAGACTTTCTGCAAACAAAGCAGCATCTGAAGTGCAACCAACTGTCGGGGAAAACACAGCTGAAGTTTGGTAAATGGGAACAAATTGTGGAATGGAAGCAGGGTTTTTCCAATACTGAAAAAGAAGTTTGGACTTATTTAGGAACCCAAGGGTCTTAGCAATCATTATTTACTTCAAATGGAAGAAGTCACTACTGCTTCACCATTTTGTAATATCATAATCGTTATTGTAGGGGAACAAACAATAGGATACATATATAGAGATTACAAAGTCAGACTATATCATATATAACTTTTATTGTAAATACTGCGTAGAACAGAAAGTTATGTGTACAAGCGAACCTGATGAAACAGAGGGACACTTGGGAAAAATACTGTTTCAATAAGATGGGTTTGAATACTTTGGGAATTCTGAAAGCCCAAAGTTCTTTATTTTTCATTCTTTAAAGTTCCCTTTGTGTTGCAGACTTGTGATAGTCACTGACTTAACTTGGCACACCGGATGACCTGAACGGACTTCTAAAATACGGTACTATATATATATAGAAACCGTTCTCCCTCAAGCTAATAAAAAGGAACATCTCCCAAATTGCATTATAGCCTGCATGAGCAAATCTGAAGGAATGATCTGATCACTTTTGAATGTTTTTACTTTGGGTGGAAGTTTCATTCAGTCACGCAATTTAACAGCGAGGGGTCTCCTTTGACTTCCTAATCTAAAATCCCAGGTGCACAATATTGTCTAAAGTCTATCTATTCATAGAAACCCATATTTCAGAAATGATAACACACTATATGGAAATACTGAATAGGTTTAATGCATTTAATTTCATTTATATTGCTCTCTATTGTTCCATTATTGTGTATGGTTACACTTTATCATAAGATGGTGTGATTCCTCATGAATTAATTAATATATGAATACCACAGGATGAACACATGAATAAAACACATTATGTTAATCTCAGGATTAGGGCTCAACATCAGAACTCAGATGATGTTCATGAGGCATTGGTGTTTTAATCCTGTATTATTCATATATTTATTCACGAGGAATCACAGCACCTTATTATCAAGTGTTGCCTTTTGGCTATAATGGATATATTCAGATCAATATTTGTACTCACTCTGTTTAGGCACTGTCCGGCAGATAATTAACACCAATTCTATCAAGCTGTGAAATGCTGTGAATTATTCAGTTGTTGCTGGTCAGTTTAATTTTGCTAACACTAATACAGTTATTTTAACTCCATTTCTGAGATGAACATGGCAGGCGAATGAAAGGAAAAGTGTTTTAATATGCTTAATATGTTCATGTTTTATCAATACATGGATTTCACACTTCATTGTGGCGTATCACAGAGGCAGTCATGAGGATTTGTTTTGGCTCAGAGCCATGTGTGAAGAAAACTCATGTGAGGAACAGAAACGCATCCATTTATCATCATTGTGTTAGAACTGTTACAATTTGAACCCGATGACAAGTGTTATTTGACTGCAGAGTCAATTTACTTATGCAAAGCAGGTTGCTGTTGAACGTAAGGATGAACACATCAAATGAAAGAGTACATCCAACACAGGACAGTTTCCGCAGCTTGATGGTCCATCTCATAAATCTTTAAGCATCCGTCCAGCTTGTTTTGTGTAAACAAATTTGAATTCTGTTTGAACTCAGGCTCAAGGTCTTTACGGTTTTTTACTGCCTACAATGGTTTCTCACTGATACATTCAGTACTTCAAGAAGTTAACAGGTCTGTGTTTAGCTTTTTGGAAAATTCTCTCAGAGTGCAGTTTCACTGATCAATTGTCAACAGTTGAAATTAATGGAAAAGCTTGATAAAATAAAAAGCAAAGTTTAAAAGATTGCAAGAGAAGCCAACTTCTCTTGAGTTTGAGCAAGTAGACATTATCCTTTATGCCTTTTTATATGTGAAAATGTGAATTAAAGACACCCCAATACAGCTATATCTGGTAAACATACCCGTAATAAGGAAATAGACACTGAAACTGAAATAGAAGTGTTTGGTATTTGGTATGCTGAGAAGTGTTGTTACTAGTCCAAGAAAGAAAACTACCTGGCAGCTAATATTGATAAGATAGTAATGTGTAAATATTAATTATAATATTAACAATACCTTAATTATAATACTGATGCATGTGCTTTCATCTGTAAAATAATTTGATCCTCATGGTTTTATATGTATCTATTAATGATTGATTTGAATGGCAAAAAAAAACGTATATATTTAATGTATTTTACATTGCAGTAATGGTATATCTTACAGGTTTATTTCCCCCCATGCAGTACAATCATTTTATCACAAAGAAACAATTGTATGCATGGTACTCAGTATGAATAAAGATTACAGACATTGTCTCTCAACCTTCTGTGCTGATAAGTCTTCCACTTGCTGTTGAAGAGCACATTAACTGGCTTTAAAGGGAAGCATGTACACACGACAGATAAATAAACCCAGGACTGCCGATCTTGTCCACAAGAGTGCAAGTGTGCAGCTGCCATGCATGAATGCTTCATAAGTTATAATAACTGCCTGTGCTTTGCTATTTATGTGGCAAATGTTGATTCAGAATAAACATGTATCTTTCTAAGCATGCAGTCTTTCATACACACACCCAGCTTTCAATTTTCCTTTCAGTATCTTTGAACTCTCAAAAAACATATGACCTTTTCTTCTGCTTGGAAAGATATCTGAAGACAGAAAAGAGCATTGGTAGGAAGCCTTAGTACAATCTGTTTATAAGTGCAATGTGAACCAATAGCCAAAATGGTTTGCCTTTATGTTAATTAGACTACAGCACGTCCATGCATGTCCAAATGTATGCCTTATTGTTTAAAGGACACCTTACTCGTGCACGTCCATTCATGGCAATCAAACAGCATGTCCTTTATGGTCAATTGCATTGAGTACTTATTTAGTATATTGACTACTTGATTAGTATACTAGGAGTTTTACAGAGGCAGTTTCAACGAGGATTGGGAAGGCACTAAGCAGGTTACATTACGTCCAGGTTTGTAAAAATATGTTCAGTATGGGCTCTTAAGTAAAAACACAAGTAAGACCGGGTGGCCAGATTCCTTGGTTTGCCACTTAACATAACAGCGACTCCTGGTGTCTGAGGTGCTTGTGTGCCTGCAGTAATATCGGGATTAACCGATCAACATCTGAATTAAAACTTCAAAAAGCTGATTTAATCCATTATTCTGCAACATGGTAGAGGTCCATTCTAACTAACCCCTGTCATAACAATGCAGAGACAGAGGTACAACCTTCGCTGATATAATGCTTTGTAGATGTAAAGTGCACTGCCCTGGTATACCACCGAGCAGTTCGCACCACACAACTCCACCCCCTGGACAAACCGGCCACGCCAATAAACTAAATGTGGGATTGCGTCACCGTATTGAGCTCATGTACGCAATGATCCCAGTTACATAGACAAAGCCTGAGGAAAAAAGCACAACACACTCTGAGAAAAGGCAGATACCAAGACCTGTTTCCCTTTCAGCTGCATATAGATAAAAGCACACATATATAGCACAGCATGTCAAGGAGCTTAGAACTGTAGTGTAGTACATCTGGAAATTAGAAGTTAAGCTCTCAATCAAGATAAAATATAGGTTTGACAAAATTGTGAGTTATGGCTGTACAGTACATCCACCTAGAATTTCAAATAACAAAACTGAGGTAAAGGATAAAACTTCCTTTTTTTAAATGAAGAAATCAATCAGTCACAACATTTCTGTAATGAAATATTGATATCTCCTACTTTTTGGTGCTCAGGAAATATACTGTTTTTAATGTTAACCAGGACGAGGATGCGTGTTGAAATGTGGCTCAGTAATGGGTATTTTTGTTTCTGCTAGACCATGTGATTGATTGTTTGAATTTATCAAATTGAATTCTGGAGCTCGGATAGAAATGCTGAAATGCCACTTGTCTTGAGGTCTGAGCTGGGGTATGTAATCCACTTAAAATTACATCAGTTCCCTGACGGACACAATGACTTGAAAAACAACTGCTTTCTTTGACTGGTTCAGTGTTAAAACACTGCACTCCCTGTCATTTTTGTCTTTTCTTGCATCTCTCTGAATTTAATATTATCGTACTACTAGTATTATCGTACTAGTAGTTTTTGTCATTTTTGTGACTCCTGTATAAGCTTTGAAAGTCTTTTCTGTGTGTTGCAAAAACACAGTCTTTCTTTGTCTGCTGGCTCCAATATTAAATGAAGCAATGCTTTTCTTTCATAGATACAGAGGCAAGGATGATAAATGAGTTGAGACCAATGGCGTCCAAACCAGTAATAACCATGTATCAAGAACACAGTATCTGAGCCACAGAAAAGACTCTATAACACATTTTAAATTGTATATCCAGATTCAAGCAAGACTTTTTAAAATCCTGTCAAGGTATGAACTTATATCAAATATTCACAAAAATACATCTTTATCTTTGAGGTTGGTTAAAAAGTAATAGATTGTAACTATCATTTAAATGTCAGGTTGCCAGACACAGGAACACAGGAACGACGCATCACAAGAGGGAACAGGGGACACAGGACACTACATTGACCCTTCCTAACACCCTTGGACTATGTACATTAATGCTCGCCTCCTTATTGTCCCTCTCGTCCACCAGGCTGGGGAGATCACTCCCAGCATGCATCTGTGCCCGATATGTAAATGTCGGGCAGTAGCTCCCTGCTGCAACACTGTGTCACCAGCAGGCGGCATTACAATATATATTTTGTGTGGGCAAGGCTTGAAAGCGAGAGTCCAATATATGTTCATGTGATGTATCAATTTAGCTTTTCATGTTCTTAGAATTACTTTCAAGAGCACAATGTTTACATAGCTGAAAGAGACCATCATCACAATCTGACATTCAATTTTGGGATCAATGTCCTATGAAAGACCAAACAAACTGTACTTCATACATATTTACGCTTTTTTTTTCTGTTCAGTGATGGAAACAAATGGGGGGCAATTCAGGAGAAAGATATTAAGGATAAGTATTTCTGTTGGGAAATTGGATTATGTTGCTAAGCGGCAGCTATGTAAAGTACAACTGGCTTGTTATTGAAACATTTATCTTTTGAAATGAACTACAGGCAGAAATTCACCCTCGGTATCAAGGAGGTTTTTATACATATAATGTGTTTTTATATGCATTAAACCATTGACCTTGTATTTGGTATATGATGTGAATTGTGAATTGCAGACTGGAAACAGTTTGAAGATCATTCAAACATTAATGTTTTTAAAACGCATTTCAAATTATGTTTAAACTCCAATCCCTCAGATGGTTCTTTATGAAACAAATGTATGGAATTCATTATGTTTTGTTTCCTCAGATTTTCCTTATGACATTTTTCTTTTCACATAAATTATTCCTTTACAGAAAACCGGAAAAGCAATCTGTGTCAATTGATGCAGTAACTAACTGAAATTTGTTTATTGTTGCAACAAATAAATGGGATTGGACTGGAGTTTATGTTTTATCAGGTTATAAATATTACTCCTTCCGAATTTGTGAATTTAACATTGACTGTAATAATAATGATCTGGGCTTCTATGACTTCTCTTGACAGCAATTTCTACTTAAAACATTTACATTGTTATAGTCATTCCACTGAGTTATTTTTATATTAGAATCTTAATGTGTAAAACAATCCTTTGACTGAAACAATTTGTATTGCAAATATCAGTCTGAATCACCTGTAGATGCGTATAGGTCTACTGCATTTTCAGAATCTTATTTTTTTAACAATATTCAAACTGCTTTTGATGCTGTTTCTAATAAAAGGGTATACAACATTAAAAATATGAGGTTATTTTAAGGTTTGTAATCTCTGTAAGTGTATCTGTTCTTTATCATTCTGCTTTGCTTCAGAGAGGAAATTCAGTGAACTCGTTTTCCATTTCAGTGCAAACACTAAGGAGATTGTACTTGAGTTCATGTAATGTGTCAACCCGAGGAGTGGTAATGATGACATTGGATGTACCTTTCTTTCGGTACTTCTTATCTGGTATTAAAATATATTGAGTGTGATCATTTTGCTGAGTAGAAAGAATTACAGAAGCACTTGAAGAACTTGAAGCCTTCTAGCAAAGCTGCTGATAGGCTCCTGTGTGCTGTGAGTCCAATGGCCCACCCCATTTACCTCAGCCAGATAGGATTGCAAGAGAATTCCCTGAATTCGGATCATATCTTTTCAGATAAAGTGTTTTTCGTCTACTTGTGAATAATGGAGACAGTGGGTTGTTACTCAGTGGGTTGAGTAGGCTGGAGCCAGCTATGGGACGTGGATTGTGAAGAGACTTTCAGTGCCATCAAACATCATGATGTGAAGGGACATGGCATTAATTTAATAATGACAGAAGAAGATGGGTGAAGCTACTTAACCCAAGTGATAGGACTAAGAATACATCATACAACTTAAACCATGGATGCTCTGATGTGAAATAGATATGTTAATAGTTTCATAGTGGCTTGAAAAGTAGAGATTAGAAGTGCAGAAATAGTATCTGCTACAGTCGTAAGGGGGCGCTTTATTGGGTATATTGAGACAAACCAACCACTTTTGTGAGGAGAAGATATAACAGCAAGAATTACAATGAGAGGATAGTACTAATTAGATTTGCGGCCCAGGAGTTTTACTGTTCCATGGTTTTACTCCTTGATACTCATTATAGTTTCCATAGAGAACATTAAGTGTTACTGGGTCCACCAACAGAGGAGATTAACCCACAGACGAGATAGTTTGTGCAAGTGAACAATCCCACGTTCTGGAAAGGAAAACAATTGTCAATCTGCAGTGACATTCGCAGCACATTCCAGCATTCATTTACAAAAATATATATTTTACAATTACAGTATGCTGTAAAATGGCTATTGACAAGGTATTATTTCCTGCTTCACTTGTTTTCAGGTTTATATTTCACGTGGGTGTTTTCACATATGCCATGTTTTCGGTTTTATTTTTTGGTTATTAACATTATTATGCAGAAATTGAGTGTAACATAAACAAATGAAGTTGTACCTAGGTAGGAGTGTTGTGACAGCGTTTATTTAAATGACCCTTGTGAGAGCGAAACACAAAACAAATGACTTGTACTGGAAAAAGAAAGTGACTATTTCTCTGGTGAACACACACTGTAACATACATTACTGCGCAGTTCATTACAAACCAGGGTAGGCGGGTGTCATGATAAAGGGATGTAAATGCTGGAATGAAACTGCGATCAAAGTGATCAAAGGGGATGCTGTTTTGGGGGTGTTTCAATAAGATAGCCATGCCATTCAGTGTTATTTTTCTGTGGTAGCCAATGGGCTTATTTTACAACTGTGAGTGAGCTTCCCGCCTGAACCGTCGCTTTCTTAATTAATGCAGAGATGGATGTCAGAATTGGATCCTCTGAAATGTTAGCTGTCAGGCAGTGTGCATCTCTCTCACTTCACCATTTTCCATATTGCAAACAGCAGCATTATAGCTCTAGGGTGGGTAGTTATACAAGGAGAGATTAATACAGCTGTGGGTTATAAATGCTATAAAAAGGGATATTCAAAGAAGTTTCTACTGTAGAATCTAAGGAATGTCAATAGTTAGACATTTTCAAATAAATGTAGTTATATTTAAAACAGTCTGCAATAAAATCATTAGTAATACAGAGAGAAAAATAGTAATTTCTACAGTAAAAGTAGAGGAGATGTCTGTGGGAATATGAAAATCTGTGTCTACAGGCACACGGGAGGAAAGATCTAGAGTAATTAAGGTTTTGTCTCTGTAGTGCATGTCCATCACAAGCAGCTGTCTGTTTTTATTTGCAATCAATATGGTTTATGCTTATATATTATGAAGATGGGATGCTTTTCATTGCAAATGCTTTCAAAACCACACACTCCCATCTCATCAACCTGCTGGAGCTGCTGTATATTTGTCTCTTTGGTAGCTGAGCTGTGGGTATTAGTCTCGGACATCACTGCAGAGAATTCATTTTTACAACATGGATTTGTCTGTGAGCCTTTTATTATATTTTTTCAATAACAGACAGTGGCAGACTTATTTCATTTTTATTTTATTTTAAATTTTAATTGGTATTTGTGCCGTACCAACAGCTAATTGGTACAGGATTGTAATATAACTAAAAGCACACCATTCTTCCCTGGTATTAGAATCTCCTAAATGGTTCTTTAGTCCCTTTCTGTGTGGGTTTTCATTGTGTTTGATTACTTGACATCAATGACAGAAGCTTCAAGAGCTCATACGTATTCAGCAAATGTGTTTGGCTGTAGCTCCATTGACTTGTATACAGAAAAAGCTAGATTTGTCTTGATATAGCATAGACATATGGTGGGACTTGTCTGAGGGGTGGCTTCTCACACTGGCTGAATAAGCAGAGATGCAGCCCTGTGTATGGAGCTGTTTTTGCACCGTTGGAGTGAATGGTATTGAAGGCCAGGAGGACTGCACTGTATGAAGACAGCAATTGATAGAACCAGCAGTACTTGGGCTAACAGAGAGGCTGAATATAGCAGTAGATAATATTTTTGTGTATTTCATTTCTGGCAACCAAGCCAGTTTTTATTTGTATATTTAATTAATTAAAAAAACTTCCTCCCGTTTGATTTTATCAGAGACTCATCTGCCTATTTCATCTGTATTTTTTAATCGGACCCAAGGCATCCATGTAATGTTGTTATTATTATTATTATTATTATTATTATTATTATTATTATTGTTATTATTATTATTATTATTATTATTATTATTATTATTATTATTATTATTATTATTATTATTATCAACATCATCAGATAGGAAACTACAAACCTGTACATCACAATGGTTACATTTCTGATTAGAAGAAAGTGGCCTCTTGTAAAAAATGCCGTAAAAAAGCTGCAACGGAATACAGTTCTGTAGTTGTCAATTTGCAGGTGGGTCAAATTTTTTATTTAATCCCAGCCTAGGAATAGAAGAATTCATTTGAAGAACCATTCTGAATAACATTGACATGTCCTGTCATTTTTAAATGTAATTGTATGAGACAATGCACACAGCTCCATTATTTTAGTAATGTTGAATATCACTGACTCAAGCTGGGAGGTTTTTTTATTAAACTTTGGTGCATTGTCTAAAGAATTTCAGATGTAAGAAGATGGAATATGTCAAAATAACTTTGAATGTTCATGTGGCATTTAATCTGAAGGCTTCATTTATACTTTGCTGGACTAAAAGAAGAGTTATTGTCTCCTGAAAAGACAAACTGACACATGAACTCCACAATGAAGGAAACAGTGAGCAGTGAGAGTAAGGTCACCCAAACAGGGCAGTTGTATATTACACACAGATCATTCATATCACAAAATACAATTTTATCTTGCTAATAAACTCAATATACAATATTAAATAATATTAGTTTAATTATGTATATGCAGGGCTTCCTAACTTTGGATGTTGTCACTAAGGTCTCAGCCTGTAATTTTAAGCTGTAATTAGCTTTATTGAGCTCTGTCCATGTCTCCATTTCATCAAGGAGATCTGATAAAAAATGTATTAACAGCCATCGGCAGCAGGCAGCCGAACAATATGTGTTTTATGTTTTACCCATGAACTCTGAGTAACACGGAACATGGAATAAGTGTGTGTGTGTGTTTGGGGAGGAGTATTGTTTGCTGGCAGTGTGTGAGCAGAAAATACTTGAATGCCAAAGTAATACACTTGTCACAAGGCTAGTTCAAAACCAGCCTCTTGAAACAGACAAATATGCATCAACATCATTCACAATTGAGTTCCAGTGTGTGGAAAACATGGACAAGAAACCCGACATGTGGACACAGATGTGGAAGTGTGCAGACTATTGCAAAGCCACGTTGGCTGGATGTTCTTGTGCTTCATCATAGGTTGTCAGCTGAAGCAGAGCACAGTGAAGCAAGTGTCAATAGCATATTTCCCAACACCTGGCCAGTCTCTTCTGGCTGCTCATTCTTTCATAAAATTGCATTCAAAACCTAATTTTGCAAGAATGTCCTCACATTGAAACCTTGGACTTTAGATTCCTGTATGTTCTAGACATTCTGTCAAATAATTGTTGAATTAGACAATTCCATGGGTGAGCAACACTGTGGAGTAGTGATTAGGGCTCTGGACTCATGACTGGAAGGTTGTAGGTTCACAAAACTGTGCCCTGGGTGGGGCAGTTGTACCCTTGAGCAAGATACTTCACTTAGATTGCTCCAGTACTATGCCCAGCCATATAAATGGGTACAAATGTAAGTCACCCTGGATAAGAGTGTCAGCTAAATGACAATAATAATAATGTATTGCCTACACCAGTGGCTCTCAAACTGTTTCACATTGTGGATAAACTGTTTGTGATATTGAAGTATGGCAAAATGTAAATAGCAAAATGGAAAACTGGAAATGTTCAAGTCTTTGCCACAGATTGTGCTGGACCATGTGAATGTGATTGGGAACCTCTGGCTTGGACTGAATCAAAACTTTGACCTGTGTGCAAATAGCAAATTACCAACTTGTACCTTGTCACTTTTTGATTTATAAGAAGGTGAAAGTGGCTTCTGACAATAAATCAAACTGCAATAGGGTACAGGCTTGTACTTTGTACTTTTGCAGATAGGTCAGCTAGGTATAATGTGATATAGGCTCATGTCCGAATACAACCTGACAACGTAACAGTTTTTGTGACGGTGATTTGATAGCATTGTTCAGATATTGGTATGTTTTGGTTACATAATAAGAAAGGACCTTAAAATTATATAATTTTTTGTTGCAGCAAATGTTTATCTCAGAGTAATTCTTTGTAAATTGGCTTGAAGAAACACCGTTACTGAATACGGCTTCAAGGATTTACTCAAGCTGAGCCTTGGTAATCCCTTGTGCAGATGCATTACAAATCCAGTATTTAATTAGATTCCACATTTAATCATTTACATTCTGATTCCTAATTCATCCATAACTATAAAATGCTGGGTGTGCAATACTATTATATGCAGAGGAGCTCTGTAGGCACATTTCATGCATATAGCAATATATTTCTGAACTGAAAAAAACAAGCTTGCTCGCAACTTGACAAGCTGATAATTGCAGCCTGTGATAATGAAGCACCTCAGAATTGTGCAGCATTATTTTGACAAATATTTTGCAAATTAAAATGACTCAGCCTTCCCTCCCACACTGATTTGTAAAAAATGTGTATTACCGTGCTTGGTCACAAGATTGGTATTATTTTTTTATTTTTATTTTTTACACTTGTTTGACTTAGAAAAAAGATTATGAATGCTGGTATCCTTCACACTAATACCTAACTTGAAACTATCCTCAATGTATTTGCCATATGTGTTGAAAATGTGAACGAAAAACTAATTTCACCTTACCACAAATGCATTTTGTGTCAATTTTTAAGCACTCCTTTTGGAAGTAGTTCCACCAGGCAAAATATTGGTTTCTAACACTTTTTTTTTTTCAAATCCACACTAGAAATAGAAATCCTCTGATAGAAGGCAAAATACCCCAAGCCCTCATTGATTCAAGTCCTTAAACAAAAAAGAAAGTGCAACTATTATTGGATGCTCAAAGAATTCACTATTGATTTTTATTTATTTTAACCTTTCTGTTCAATTTCATGACATTTTCAGAAGAAATTAAATATAAAAGATGGAGGCTTAGGGCATAAGTCTATCAATATTGTCCCTGGAGGGAAATGCTTTTTTACTAGGAAGGGAAAAGTAGACCATCTCTTTGAAAACTGAATTTCCCTGCAGCTGGCAAGCTTATGTTGAAGGAGCAAAATGGCCAGGCTTGACTACTTCTGTGCTAAACAATTTGCATTTGTGGCTCAAGGCTAATTTAGCATGTGGAATTAAATATTCTGATTCATTAACTGAAATCTCAATAATGGTAAATAGTGCATACATAATTATATTTAGGCATTAATTACTAAAGGACTACACAACTATGGTCAATCTTCCATTTGACGCATACATTTGTAAGCTGTGTTGACATTACAGCCTGGGTATATTCTGGGTGGTGTTTCATGTAAAAACTCAGAAAACTCTGCCACCCACCTCTGTTCATTTGCTTCAAGATAAACAGTACTGATTACCTAGACCAATAATGAGTTTAATGCTCCCACGAAGAAACCCTTAGTGTCTTTGCTTCTGCCCATTTGACACAAACTGCCACTGGTAAATGTTCTTGCGTTATGCTATGCCGCACAACACACACAAGCACTTGGCTCATTGCAGCAGCACTGGGCTATATGACCTACTTGGCCACAGCAATTGAGCACAAGTGCTTCATTCATTGGTTCATTATTTAAGGCTGATAACTCAGAGTTGCGGTTCTTCAATTGCTTCCTTGCTTAAAGACTTGGGAGGTACCTGTTTGCAGTGGCTTGCTACAAAAGCATATGTTTGATTCAGACAGCCTTCTATACACTTGTACATCTGCTACAGTGGCTGCCTCTTGTAGTATAGTAACACCCTGAGTAGCACCCCTTTTTCCAACAACAGCTTTAAGGATTATTTTTGTATTTCTTGGCAGACGCCCTTATCCAGGATGAGACTTAAATGCAAGTTTCCTGGTTGCCTTTTTCAGATTTCATACAGCATGTATAGGACTTAAAAGGAACTGAATGAATTTTATTCTTATGTGTCTTATACTTATTAATTTTGATATTTTTTGCCTTTATTACATGTATTAAATGTGAATTATTTTATTATTATTTTTTATAGTTCTGGTACTGTCCCTCCCAAATGCATCAATGCAAATTGCTATAATTTGAAAATAAATTCCATCCAGGGTGCAGTTATCAAGTAACACACACTTATGTACTCGTAGTCTACGACATCACTGAACCCTTGAATGATTTTTCTATAACTCACTGTACCTCCCGCACCAATGCCATATTTTCTTTTCCCAATTCCCTCACAAGTTGCTATTCTGATCGCCTCACCAAAGCTTAAAAATGCAATTTTCATGTGACTGACAACTACAGACATGAAGGACTTCACAATGGCCTGCACACCAGCCAAACGGGCCGGGAGGGCTGCAGGTCTCGATTTGCATAAGCAGTAAGCTGTGTTAGGGATGACGTAAACAGACTGAACTGACATTTAGTTTGTATATTTATTCTACATTGTATGAATTAAGCATTTACTTGACCAAGAATCTGACCATAGAAAGTAATCAAGTCAGTATTTTGGTTCACCCTCGACTCCGTTGCGCTGCAAATGTAAGACAATAATGTATTTGGGGCATCAGTACAGCTGGAAGTTATTTCAGAGAAGACTTGGTGTTTGATGCAGACTTAAGTTTATGTAATATGCTGTTTGCAGCTTCAGCTACACATCCTGTAACAAATTCTTAAATAGGAACCAGGACAATCTGTTCTCGGTACAGGACTGAATATTCTTATCTACATTCTTCAAAGAAACTCGCTGTTTGCTGCTTCCATTCGTTATAGCCAACAATTTGCAATTGCCTTAAGGTTAAGCTTCCTCGGGCAAAACCTGGTGTAAAGAATTCAAGAACAAGTACATTTTGCTACAAAGCCCCCATGTGACAGCTGTTTGAGAACTCGTAAATAGTATAAAAATATTCCTAAAGACATGGGGGAGTACTGGCACCTGCAGCTAATGAGTGACATTATGTGGCACAAGGAATGATTTGTACCTCACTATTCTTCCATTGAACACCATCTAAAAAAATATCTTAGCTGAAACATAGTTTTGTGTGATGTGTGATAGTTTTTAATTGAAAGAACAATGCCTCAAGAAAGATACTGATCTTTTTATCCTTCTTGTTTATTTTGTAGTACCTTGAAACAGATCATTTATGATAAAAGTGCATGGTAAATACAATATCGCTGCTGATGTTTGCATAGATTACATGGTAATGTTAAAACAGATGCAGACTTAAATTAATAATAGCCCTTAAGCTAAGACCAAATCAAAATCTTGAACCAGCATACCTAAATGGCTGATAAAGAACATAGTATTTGATGGAAAGATATGATCAGGTAGATTGAAATTGAAATTGAAACACTGTCAAATGTTGAAAATATATATTTTTTGATTTGAAGATGGCTCAAAGTTTGTATTTGCAATCAGTCTCCTGCAATCAGAAGGGTTACAATACATTATACTGTAATCATTAAGACCTCAAGGTTTGTGTACCTGGATGTTTTGTCACACTTCTACTAAGTATTAACATTAATTTTAGGCATGATAAGTAGGCCACATGAAGTGAGAGAGTTGGGAAGTTTGCTCACAGTTGTTTCATGTTATTTTAGTTATTCAGTTGCGTTCAAAATTTGTTTCTCCCGATATTGTGAAATCACATGATTAAAACTGGAAACAAAAGTTTCAAATCATGATGATTATATCACAACCTAAACATAAATACAAATTCCTTACCTTTTTAGATGTTCCCTTTTGACTAGAACATTGAAAGAACAACATAACGGCAAAGTAATACAATTATTATCTGATTAAATGAATTAAAGTCTATATAAAGTATTAATTATTTTAGTTGAACTCTGAGGGGTGCCCTTGTCCTCCAATAAAGCAACTTACATTTAATTTTATTTAATTACAAGAAAATTAATTAAAATTTTGCATGGGTGTATTACATCAAATTAATTAATATCCCCCCAAAGAGCTAAACATTCTGTACAGCTTACATGCAAATACACAATAATGTTCTTAAAGTATTTTATCTTTAAATACATACTAAGACATATTGTATACTAGTAAAATGTTATAAAAATATACAAACACTGAGATGACTGTTATTAGTAATTCTGATTCCGGGGCATTTTACCATTAGCCTCTGCTGCATCAAGAGAAAACAGAAAACATATGCACGTGGTTTAAATGAAGTGCATACAAAACAGTGCTACAAAATATCATTATCATCCGGTTTAATTAGAAAACATATTCCATAACCAGAGACTAAATTATCATTGTCTATAATTCATTATTATAATGAAAGAAAATGAATCACAAAGATAATTTCTATTATAATTATTGCCTTTGTCTCTCTATGGACCATGAACAGATACATCAATTTAGGACATGCTCTTTATATTAAGGAAACATCTTTATAATGTTAATTGACAACAAACAAAGAAAGACAATGCACAAACTCAGCGACTATGCTTTAGAAATAAACATAGACCATACAGTATTTTTAAGCTGACTGGAATATAATGTCTAGGCTGCACGTCAGGATCAGTTTAAGAAAACACACAAAGGAGAGAAAACTATTATGGGAATGAGCCAAGGACATATAGAACACAGTCTCTTTGTAATGGTTTCCTTACAGATTTACATTAAATCATAAACTCATGCAAAGTTAAATAATTGTCAGTTCAGTTGTAGTAATAGCCTGTCAAAGCTCCCTATGGTTAGCCAGGAAAAGCACAATGAAAACATTGCAAATCCTATCACTAAATGATTGTATATTATGGTTCAATGTGTCACAAATACCTGGACCCACCAATATTCATAGTGTACGTAATAATAATCAGTGCAATGATTACCATCACTGTACCTTTAACAGCTGGCAGATTGCAGAATGGATTTTTAGTAAACAAAACCATAATGGCGCCATTTAAGTGTTTTGATTTATAGGGCTATGAATGTGTGTGTTTAATGTTTTAAATGAGTATTTCACATTTTTATTATATTTATAAACAAGTGTGTTTTCTGGGGTCTTCCATATTGGAAGTTTAATAAATTCTATGCAGGTAATTGCCACCCAGTCTGCAGATGTTAGTATCCCTCTTTTACCGTGGTAAATGGTGATACATTATAGTTAAAGTCAAGCCCAGAAGACCATGTTTTACAATGCTCCTGTTTGGGTAATATTTGGCAGAGATCTTTAGTAATTTGCTTAGAAGATATTTGTGTTGCTCTGTAGATATTTGCCTCCAAATGTAATTGTAACAACAACACAAAGCTTAAAGCATTCTCAGTTGGGTTACATGTTACAATATTGTAATAACATTCAGAGGCCAATTAAATTAAAAAGAATTAAAATGCATAATTCTCCACCATCCAGTACAGCTCTTCCATATGAAGGTATCCACTTATGATTGTGGAACACATTTTTCACACTCTCTGCAAAGAATGAAACAATTTCACAGCTTTGTTAGATGCAGTGTCTTGGGTTTTGTTTTCCATTCCAAATATCATAAAATTGACCATAATCAAATGTGTGCTTAAATATACAATATGTCAAATGAAATTATTTGGGTGCACTCATAACAGAGTAAACTAACTGAAAACTGGATTTTCTGGAAAATGCTATTCTGAAGTAAATTTGCTGAATGCGTTTAGGGCACTTGGCCCATATAACGATTTTTCACTTAAAAGTCATTGAGCTGACAATAGCGATGTATGATTACTTCTCTGTATAGCACTTACTGAGCATCGTCTGCTCAGTTTTATGACAGTGATGCCTAAGGGGATAGTATATGGGTAGATAAGGGGCCAGCTACTTTTGGGCAAACTAAACAATAACAGCAGCAGCAGCAACAACACAAATCTGAATGCAAAGATGCCTCCTTTTATTGTTATGTTCAAGTACATTATCTAACCTATTAAAAAAAGAAGAATTTATCAGCACATAAAAACCTTTAGCATCCAAATCCTCTGCCACACTCAAATGCTTTTCAATTTCTGTATTATGTTGTGAGAAAGTGTAATGGTCCATGAATCAAAATTGCTTGGAGAGGGCAATATTGCATTCAAGTACCAGAAACCAATGTTTAGTAATCTATACAGTACCTGCCCATCAGTTGTTGGGATATAGACTTTGAGACCCAAACAGTTCAGCTATGAGGCATGCTTGAGCAGACACTAATTTTTGCAGTGCCCTATTTATGATGATTTAAGGACTGAACCCCCTATTATTTGCATACTATGTGTGAATGTTATGCAGTACACAATTATAGCTACCATGTAAAAGTCCTCAGATTGTTGACCAGGGACCATGCTTGCTCTGACAGCTGAACCACGAACGTCTAGACCTCTAGGAGTCAGGTGACCATGGAGGAAGACTGCTGAACATTGATTCAAATTAGTGTACACATTGCTTGTAAGTATAGACAAATCTATACTGTTTAATTTGAGAAATGTGAGAAAACCATTTTCAAAGCTTTCATTTTGCACATTATTTCTGTATCATCTACCTAATGCAGGAAGAATTTAGTTTTTGAAAAAGGCATAGAAGGATATTTGTTTCTGCTCCAGTCAACTCCAGGAGTGTTCCAGGACTGCTTATTGTAAATGTTACTTAATTCTTGTCTTGCTAAAAAAATAACAGCAACACCAATTAGAACATAAGAAAGTTTACAAACGAGAGGCGGCCATTCACCCCATCGTGCTCGTTTGGTGTCCATTAATAACTAAATGATCCAAGGATCCTATCCAGTCTGTTTTTGAATGTTCCCAAATTGTCTCTTCAGCCACATCGCTGGGGAGTTTGTTCAGATTGTGACGCCTCTCTGTGTGAAGAAGTGTCTCCTGTTTTCCGTCTTGAATGCCTTGAAGCTCAATTTCCATTTGTGTCCCTGGGTGCGTGTGTCCCTGCTGATCTGGAAAAGCTCCTCTGGTTTGATGTGGTTGATGCCTATCATGATTTTGAAGACTTGGATCAAGTCCCCACATAGTCTCCTCTGTTCCAGGGTGAAAAGGTTCAGTTCCTCAGTCTCTCAGTAGGACATTCCCTTCAGACCTGGAATAAGTCTGGTTGCTCTCCTCTGAACTGCCTCTAGAGCAGCGATATCTTTCTTGAAGTGTGGAGCCCAGAACTGTCCACAGTATCCAGATGAGCTCTAACTAGTGCATTGTACAGTCTGAACATCACTGCCCTTGTTCTCAATTCTACACTTTTGACAATATACCCCAGCATTGTGTTTGCCTTTTTTATTGCTTCCCCACATTGTTTGGATGGAGAAAGTGAGGAGTCCACATAGACTCCTAGGTCTTTCTCATGCGTTACTTCATCTAGTTCTATTCCTCCCATAGTGTAATTATAGTGGACATTTTTGTTACCTGCATGTGTTACCTTGCACTTGTCCACATTGCACTTCATCTGCCAGGTGTCGGCCCACAACTGAATATTATCTAAGTCCCTTTGAATAGCCTGTGCTGCCGAGATTGTATCTGCTGAGCCACCTATTTTAGTATCATCTGCAAATGTGACAAGTTTGCTAACTATCCCAGAGTCCAGATCATTAATATAGATTAGAAAAAGCACAGGCCCTAGTACTGATCCCTGTGGAACTCCACTAACAACCTCACTCCAGTTAGAAGCGACTCCTCTAATCAACACCCGCTGTTTCCTAGACATCAACCAGTTCATAATCCGTCTACTTACATTACCCTGAATGTCTACAGCTTCCAATTTGAGGATCAGTCTTTGGTGTGGAACCTTATCAAAAGCTTTTTGGAAATCTAAGTATATCATATCATATGCTTTCACGTGATCTACAGCTGCAGTTGCGTGTTCAAAGATTTCTAATAAATTAGTAAGACATGATCTGCCTCGTCTAAACCCATGTTGACTCTCTCCAAGAATATGGTTTCATTAAGATGCTCCTCTATTTTCTGTCTATTCATTTTTCCCAACATTTTACAAATATTCACAAATATTGCTTTTACAGTGGTGAAAATGCATGGCTCAATATTTGTAAGTATTATGTATAGTATAGTGTGGAAGGAAATATTACTCCAATCTTACTAAAACATAACACTTTTCTTAAGCATAACTGCATCCATTTCCACATACAATACTACAGTGGAAATGTTGTAAATTATTCCCATGAAAGTATTATTTTTATAGGGTTGTGTGGTGATTTTCCATGGCTACAAGTAGAGAAATACACTCACCTAAAGGATTATTAGGAACACCATACTAATACTGTGTTTGACCCCCTTTCGCCTTCAGAACTGCCTTAATTCTACGTGTCATTGATTCAACAAGGTGCTGAAAGCATTCTTTAGAAATGTTGGCCCATATTGATAGGATAGCATCTTGCAGTTGATGGAGATTTGTGGGATGCACATCCAGGGCACGAAGCTCCCGTTCCACCACATCCCAAAGATGTTCTATTGGGTTGAGATCTGGTGACTGTGGGGGCCAGTTTAGTACAGTGAACTCATTGTCATGTTCAAGAAACCAATTTGAAATGATTCGACCTTTGTGACATGGTGCATTATCCTGCTGGAAGTAGCCATCAGAGGATGGGTACATGGTGGTCATAAAGGGATGGACATGGTCAGAAACAATGCTCAGGTAGGCCGTGGCATTTAAACGATGCCCAATTGGCACTAAGGGGCCTAAAGTGTGCCAAGAAAACATCCCCCACACCATTACACCACCACCACCAGCCTGCACAGTGGTAACAAGGAATGATGGATCCATGTTCTCATTCTGTTTACGCCAAATTCTGACTCTACCATCTGAATGTCTCAACAGAAATCGAGACTCATCAGACCAGGCAACATTTTTCCAGTCTTCAACTGTCCAATTTTGGTGAGCTTGTGCAAATTGTAGCCTCTTTTTCCTATTTGTAGTGGAGATGAGTGGTACCCAGTGGGGTCTTCTGCTGTTGTAGCCCATCCGCCTGTATGTGTTGTGGCTTCACAAATGCTTTGCTGCATACCTCGGTTGTAACGAATGGTTATTCCAGTCAAAGTTGCTCTTCTATCAACTTGAATCAGTCGGCCCATTCTCCTCTGACCTCTAGCATCAACAAGGCATTTTCGCCCACAGGACTGCCGCATACTGGATGTTTTTCCCTTTTCACACCATTCTTTGTAAACCCTAGAAATGGTTGTGCGTGAAAATCCCAGTAACTGAGCAGATTGTGAAATACTCAGACCGGCCCGTCTGGCACCAACAACCATGCCACGCTCAAAATTGCTTAAATCACCTTTCTTTCCCATTCAGACATTCAGTTTGGAGTTCAGGAGATTGTCTTGACCAGGACCACACCCCTAAATGCATTGAAGCAACTGCCATGTGATTGGTTGGTTAGATAATTGCATTAATGAGAAATTGAACAGGTGTTCCTAATAATCCTTTAGGTGAGTGTATAATGACCATAGTTACCCTTTGTGCAAAGAGGATTTTCTGGGAGGCAAACTGCAAGGAAAGCCAATGTTTTATATAATGGAGTAATAAGCTTGGCTTCATTTACTTCTTTTGCTACTCTCAAGGAATGAAAATCGAATAAAATAAAATAAAATAAAATACTTGCTTAATTGCTAAGAGAAGCTTAGAATCTCCTTCATTTAATTTCCAAACTTGCCTTCAAGCATCCAAGTCACAAAACGTAAAACCTCAAACTTACTATTGTAAAAGAAATGCTCTGCAAACAAGGAATTTGTGCTCACACTCTTTACATGCTAAGTGAGAGACATCACTGTCTGTTTACTCAGCCCTAACTAGAATTGTAAGCATTGCAACATCAAACATAATTAAATATATACTGTTAAAATACTATAGTAAAAGTGCCAGTAATTTTACCATGTCTGCAATGCCCATGCCCTACTTATGGCTTAGCAATGTGAATGTGCTATAGCTATGCCCGCATTAGTCAAGACAAGTGACCCAGGGTATATATAGCCTAATGATAATAAAATAAAATAAAATAAATGAAACTGTTTATTAAACATTTTCAGTGCAGAATGCGACAAGGTTGTGAAAGAAGTAGAACAAAAACAAACTTTGAGGACAAAACATGAATAAATATAATGAAACACTCAGCAAGAGATATACATATTTACATTAGGCTTTCATAAAAGTTAAAACTGAAAGGGAAACCATTTACAAATAGGAGAGCAAAAGATGTATGGCTTATCAAATAAGTAGCTCTTTCTCAGAACTAGAACTTGCAGAGAGATGGGAGAATAAGAGAAAATAAAACAATATAAGAGCTAACCTAACATCAATCAGCAGCACAAACAGTTCCTCCCGTCTCTAATAAAACACCTCCCTGACTGACTGACACTCCAGCCAATATACTATTGTGGGGATTCAGTCCATCCATCCAGGAGACACAGATACGAGCAAAGAAATTGTCTCTATTCGATTTGCACAAAGGGAGTTGCCAGGCAAACCTCAAAGATGCATTGTTCAGTCAAGATACTTAGACAGTCTTGGTGCAGTTAACATTGATAGTGATGTAAATGTGTTAAGAGACACCTGTACTTTTGATATCCTCTGGTCGATTCTTATCCAGTCGGAGCTGGTTCCTATATCCGGTCTGAGCTGGCTCCTATATCCCTTTTTTTTTTGCCAGTATCTTTGTTTTCAGACCTTAGGTATCCTTGAAAGTGAGAGAAAAACACTCCCTATATATCTCATCAACTGGAACACTCTTTGCCTCTTCATTAAGGAAGAAAATAAATGAACCTATAGAGTCTTATTAAAACATGAATAAACAATGATACGTTTTCCTCGTTAGTGTTGAAGTTGAAGCTTCTGCTATTGTTATCTTGTACATACTTTCCGGCAGTGTCAAGTAGTTTCTGCTTATCTTCAGCCTCACACAGACTGTCTCTGCCTTTTCACTCGACAAGTTAAGCACTGAACACGTATGATTTCTACAAATGTTTGTTTGACAGCAGAGACAACTTTCCCAGAAATGTCCATATGAAGCATTTAGATACATGTGTATATATGCATTATTATTATTATTATTATTATTATTATTATTATTATTATTATTATTATTTTTATTTTTATTATTTTCCCTTATCAATAATTTGGAGCCTGGACCATACCAAGTGAACTGAAATCTTGGGGAGGAATATATTAATTTTAGGATCTTAATAGATCAAAACAATGGCAAAAATACCACCACAACATTATACACTGTAGTTTGATCAAATATGAAATAAGAAAAGACAATCAAATATTCAAGAAGAAAATAAATAGATGAAAGAGCCCTCAAAGAAAATAAACGCAGAATCCCAGGCATACAAAGGTCACACACAAACTGGGGCTTGGGCCGAAATATCATACATATATTTAGCTAAAGGTGTTGTATAGGATTTTCCACTACTACATAATAAAATGTTTGGTGCCGGACATTGGTGGCTACATTTCTGTCTATAATCAAATTATTTTGGAACAAAGAGCAGCTACACACTTTAAATATCTGCATGCTATTGATATTTTATTGTCGACTTAATTTGAACTATAATGGTAGAATTAATACAAATGTCTCAGCCCTAAACGTGAAGCAGGAGAAATGTACATATCAGAACTCAATGACTAATGTGCAATAAAGCACAATAGAGTTGAGAAAAGCTTCTTTAAATTGGAATTAGGAATCAAACATCCATGGCAAGATTATGCAGCTCTGTGTTGTGCTGTATTTAATTAACTCAGTTTAATCATTTAAACACCAGACATGCACTTCCACACCATTGTGATAAACGGATCTCAGATAAATTTGATGATCTTCTTATTGCTGCAACACAACCCTGCCTAAGGCGTATTAAAGACCTGCACGTTGCTAGACTGGTAACAAGGCAATTAAAGGGGAAAATAAATGCACATGATCTGGTCAATGTCTTGTATTTTGCTTCCTTTTGTATGTTAATTTTGTATTGGTCCACGAACTTCAAGTTTAAACTGGATCATAATTCCACAACAGCTATTAAGTAGTGGTTGCACTTTCAAAGTAATTGTTAAATTAAATTTTAACAACCAGCTGTTTGTGCTCGATGGAAACGTACAGCACTGAGGATGTGTCTACTGTGTACAGATCGCACACATAGCTATATTCCTCTTTGGAAACTTGTTATTTTTAAAATGCAGTTAATGTGCTTCAACACTTTCATGCAGTTAATAAAAATGTATATTTCGGTTTTCTTGTATACAGAGAACATTATTGTTGCAGAAATAGTGTACAAATAGTGCACAATTCTTATTGTCTCAGTGTTACTCATTTATTAAAATTTAATCGTGAAGGCATGCACAGTTTTATGGAAAAACCCTTGGGTTTAAATTAGGCCAAATTCCTTAAAACTAGACACGGAGAGATGTTTTTCTTTTCATTCTTCTTTGATGGGCTCGTATCTGCAATGTTTTGGAATACATTACCTGAACTTTTAATTATTAATAGTTTTACCAGCATGACTGCATTGCAAATATTTCCAGTAAGACTACTTTGCAAAATTACTTATTAAAATAACCTGCAGACATAATGTATATTTTTGATCCGGGATATATAAAGTTTAAAGACTCTCAATTAGCACCCTTATTTTATTGGCTTTAACCTGCTGTTCTTGCACTGTATTCCCAGTTGTTGAAAACACCTGAGAAATATGTGAAAGTAAGATTTTCGTGCAATGAAAGCTAAAACATATCTTGGAAAGTAGCATCGCTTTATAACAGATATTAAAAACTAGAATGAAACGCCCCACCGTGAATGTAATGATTCAGAAAGCTGCTATTGTACCAAAGGAATGTTTTTATGAGCAGAATCCTTTAAAATTCACAGAAACATGTCAAGTGAAGAAATTATTTAACTTCTTCTGATGCTGTATATAGTAACTTTTGTGAAATTTGTACTATTTTCTAAGGTTTTGGGCAACACTCAAAACACAGTTTGATATTGATAAAATGATTAATCTGTGGTAATGAAGTGGAACCACAATAGCACACAGATGATACGTAAAAGAATGGTCTCACATTTATAATTTTATTTCATGTTAAGGACCTATTTTGTGCACGGTGCTTTGCTGTTTAGGACTTTTTTTCGACTTGCCTGTAGATCTGATCCCGGCTCTCTAATAACGTGTAATAGTATCCTACCTCAATTACTGCTTGAGCATCAAAAAGATCTACAGAAAATCTCAGCTGCTTTCCCATTATTCCATTAAAAATACCTTCTGCTTTTAGAGGTGTGGGTCCTTAAAGAAAACTTAAATGTTCCTCAACTTAATGGAGGGGAAACAAGTCCAACGACGCCGTTTAAGGTGAATACAACAGCTCAGAAAGTGCTTTGAATTGCCCACTTGGGTAAGATGATCCAGGTAAGTGTTTGCTTAGACAGAGATTGGGCATTGCGAGACCTAATTACACAGAAAATCTAAAAATA
Source organism: Amia ocellicauda (assembly GCF_036373705.1). Taxonomy (NCBI): domain Eukaryota; kingdom Metazoa; phylum Chordata; class Actinopteri; order Amiiformes; family Amiidae; genus Amia; species Amia ocellicauda. Next base: position 36,368,488 of record NC_089862.1, on the reverse strand, counting down.
GATTGTATTAACGCTACAGAACAGAAAGGACTTGCCTTCTGGTTTGCAGGGCTATATTATGTGGTGTGATCTATTCAGAGACAATGGGCCACATAACCCATCAATCAGTGTAAATACAGTTAATATGGATGGAGTAATCCAGTACAGGCATCAAACAAATCCTTACAGGAGATCTGTTTTGGGGGAAAGCAGAGGAGATATTTACTGCAGACAAGAGACCCTGTCAGTCGTTCATCTCCGTCTTGTTGTTCCCGTTCCATGACCATTCCCTCATCCCCCGGAGTGGACAGAATACATGGAGGATGAGGAGGGCTTGAGGAAAAGCATGATGAATGTGTGCCCTTTCTCCTTTACTGTCATCACTGCAGAAAATCAGTGTGCCAGCCACAGCTCTCCCAGCAAAGACGCTGCGTAAGAGTGGATTTCAGCAACTGCAGGCTCTCAGAGAAGTCATCTTCCTCCTCAGACCACTATAATAATACCTAGAGGAGAGGTAGCCTATGAGTCAGCCGGGAAACGTGCGGCAGTGGAGTCTGCCTGAAGCTTGCATGAGGAATATGTCTTTATACTGTTTCTGATAGGTGGGCTCTCTTTTCAACAATGCTGTGATTAAGGATATTAAAACTTGACTGTTCTGGTTTGCTGTTGGCTTTTCAGTGAAGTAATGTTTACTCTTTGTTATTATAAAGATCAATCTGGCTTTCCAGAGCCAGGAGCGGGCCAACACCCTAGCGCTAAGCGTGAGACATTTTTACAATCTGTTTAAGAATGACAGCAAACCAACTTTACAGGAAGTCAATGCAGAAACTACAAGTTTGTTATTTAAGATTGTGTGACTACACCCTAAATCTCAGTTTATCTGTCAACCCCCACACTTTTTCTGCATTTTCATACACGATTTTGATATTACAGGTATCTGCAAATGCAGGATAAGACATGTTTTGTGAGATGAAGATAGGGGATTGCATGTCAATTATCAATTAGAACATAAGAAAGTTTACAGTCGAGAGGAGGCCATTCGACCCATCGTGCTCGTTTTTTGTGCATTACTAACTAAACTGTCATTTCATTCCTACACCTGGACCATATGGAGCTAAAATAATATTTACTATCTTTGTAAATCATTCAAAATACTTCTTCAGACTAGTCACAGTGGGTTATGTAAAAATTTCAAGAACAAATTAGACAATTGGTGGGGAAGAAAAATCCGAACATCCGTAGTTCTGCAGTAGACATTAAACTGGAGATTAAAATGAGATCAACTTTAACAGTAAAGAAATTAAAATTTACAGCAGCTTGACGTTCTCATAAAAGAAAGCCGTAGCAACAGTGAAATTGAAAACAAGGTGGACAGTTTGGGAATAGTGCGTCTACAGCTGCATTACATTGTCTGTGTCCTACATGGTTGTATCTTTCCTTAGCTCAAATTGTCTAATCAATCGTATTCTTTAGGGAAAAACATCTTGTTCAATGAATGTCAGATATCGCAGAAAAATGTCCCAGTCACACAACAGTGATGCTATTTAAAGCCACACTTATGGGATTTATATAATTTCATATTACTAATAAACTTTGCGTATTACATTTCACCTCAATCAGCTGTGTGATGTCTCTGGTCAATAATTGATTCAACAATAAATAATCTTGCCGCACGCACATCATGTAATAAATATTCCGTTGAAACCAAGATTGTATTAACTTTAAAACAAAGCGACTGAAATGGAAACTGTCACGTACGTAGTGTTTTTTTAATCAATGACATTCTTTCACAGAAAAGTTAATTTGATGTTCCACATACTTGTTGTAGCACTGGAGGTCAGGGTAGACTGCGCTGTCAGCAGAGACACAATCTCCAACTGAATTATGAAGTAATTATGAAATAATCCTTTCATCAGTTGAGATTTAAAATGAACAAATTAGTGGAGCAGCAAAGTAGGCCCCTGGTGTATCCTCCAGCTTTTTTGCAACCTGTATCCTAGACAGATGGTGAAGCTAGTCAGGTATGTTATACCCGAATAGCTTCACCAAAAGGATGAAATAATAAACACCGGGTTGCGACAATGCACACATGTATGTGTTTTAATGCTGATAACATTTATTTGCACAGTATTAAAATCCAACACAAATGCATCTATATTTCTATATTCTATTCCATTACCTTATTGGAACCATTATGCATTTTAACTTCATAGAGTTGGATGGAATAATGACAATACTCTATTATTTTTGCACTTGATGCTTGTATTTTGTATTAATAGTATTTCTGCACTTTTGTAATGCTTGCCTTTAATCATAATACTGTCATTCTGGCTAACTGTTACCACCCTGTCACCTTCTTCTGTCTGCTCAGTACTTTGAATTTGTTATTCCATTTAGAAATTGCAACCTTTTTTGTGTACATTTAATGCAAGAATAATCAGTTTGTCCTCTTACATAATTATTTCAGATAATATTGATTGTTGGCAAATAGCAATCTAATGCATGTGCTTTGTAAATAAGTCATACACGTTTGAGGCTTGTATTACAGTGCCAGTTTCCATTAAGGCGACTGTATTGGCTTTTGTAATTTAGCATGTTCTTATGTAAACGTGTTAAATGTGTGAGTGGTTTGACCCATGAGGGCGAGGATGTGGTCTTTGTGGGAAGGGTTTTTAGTATTGCTCTAATAGTTTCAGGATGAAACAATCACTGGATGAAAAGGTGTTTTGTGATAATTAGGTTGCCTTAGGTACCACTTTTGTTTAAGTAAAACGGTTTTGATTGTCGGCATTTGCTGGAGATACCTGGAGCAGTAATCACTGAGACATCTGTGTAAATAACGCAACTGGAGTTGTAAAGCGTTTGTGTTTAAACAATGTGTGACTAGATTGGCAGCTGAGTTAACAGTTTTAGTGTTTGCGTTAACTGTTTTGTTTGTTGTAATATGCTCATTTTACTTTAGTTATTGAGAAAAATATTGTTTTGATAACACTTATGAATTACAGCAAATCAACAGAGAATTACCTATCAGAATTGGACGAATGTTAAAGAAATAAGCACCCCAAGGGCCTTGCAGCTCATTTCAAGGGACTAGCAGATAATTAAACAGCTAAAAAGAAATTAGTGTTAGTAAGTATCTAAGCTATATTTGTTACTTATAGTGTCTAATTTACTTAAAGTAATCAGGATATACCCTAAAGCATTCATTGGATAGATATGAAACATTTTACAAAAATTATATATATATAATTTTAATGCATAAACATAAACTGTAATTGGCAAGAATCAGTGCAATTGGCAAGAACACAGGCTTTAATCAAAGGTTTTCGGACATGTGAAATATATATCTATCCATTATTCCAACTGCTTAGTTTTCAGTGTGGCCATCATTATTTTAAATACATTCTCTTTAATACTTCAGCTGGTCAAAAGCCAGCAATACAGCTGAAGTGGTGAAAACTGCACAATTAACCAATTTCACTGTGTTTCAAGGATAGTTGTAAAAGCTCAAAAACAGCAAACCCATCCCACACTAACATCCACTTCACAATGCCGTGACTGCCCTGCACCCGTACACAGGTAGTGGTTGTTTATATAAATGTAGCCCTTGTTATTTGGAGAAAAAAAAGCCAAAATATATTGTTGAAAGATATTAAAGCATTCAAGGCTCAATCTGAGTTCACTTCAAGTGGGCATTTATAAGAATATCTATCTTGTGCTGCAGATAGATATTTATAATTCCAAGACAATGTCCCTGTAGTTCAGAGTCTGACCCAGTGTCCCAAACAGGGGAAGTCTGAGAGCAGCTGAACCTCTCAAGATAGTTGCTAAAAGTTGACATTCTTCAAAGAGAAAATGATTGCAGATGTGACAGGCAGGGTGAGGATGATGTGGGATATATATTTTACTGGTACAGATCACTACACCAAGACAGGTAGCAAGCGTCAGTCAGAACTTGAACAATAGCTCAACTTTATTTTAATTTCTTATTTGTATTGATTTAATTTATTGTAACAGAAAACCTCTGAAGTATATATATATATATATATATATATGTATATGTATATATATATATAGTGTATATAGAGAGTATAGAGAGTGTAAGTACATACCTAGACAGCTGTTTGAATATTTATATCCTGGTTAGAAGCCTGCCTTTATAACCAATGCAATATTTTGGTCAAAGATACTGTTAAGTATCTAAAATAATCTGGTTTTAGATATACTATATTTTTTCTTTCCATTTAAGAATGGAAGTACCACAAGAGGTTAAAGGCTGTGGTGTAATAAATGTCATAGATGTAATTATGGAAAACAAATATACAATCATACAAAAATATATGAAAAAAGGGAAAAAGGTCAACATTTGTATACATAAGTAGGTAAAGTGTCAGTCTATAGGGAGCTCTTTATTCAGTCCTGTAATATAATCGAGAAAACATTAAGTGCACTTCAGGCAACCTAAACATGACATTCTGAAAGAAAAAGATTGTTTTTAAAATCAATACAGCAGTTTAATAAAATAAAAGCAGCCTCCCGAGAATAGCCACTAATGATTTTTCCACAAGCAGTGGCTACCCTATGTTAAAATTAAGCCCCATTAGCTACTGTTTTTTGTCAGTGTAATAATCTTATGCTCAGTTTATTGAGTAAGAAAAAGAGCTGTTTTGCTCCAGTATCTATTACCCATGAACACCAGACTTTGATGGTAAAACAGAAGTGACCAAGAGACAAGGGACAAGGGGCTATTTTCTTATCAGGGCCACTGATGGGGCAGACAATACATGGAAATGACACCAGAGTATTGCTGTATTTTATGTCATGCTGGCGATGTGTAAGTAGTTTCTATTAATAGGAATTTACCTTGAATTTCTAACATTTATATTCCAAACTTATTGGTGTACAATAAATAATGCTTTTGATCCTACAGAGAAAAATGTGCACAGTGTGATAAAGTCAAACTTGCTCTGTATGTTGCAGATTTCTTTACTCAGATTCATTCTCAAGGTGCAAAATGGAGGCAGAACAGACTGTATATCTTCCCAGTCCTGGGTTTTAGTTAGTGTCAGACAATATACTGTCAAACCTGGGCTCGACCAAATAGCACAGAAATATGGAGGGTGGCTCAAAGCTCCCATGGTGCTTCTAGATGTTAATTCGTATTAACCTTCCCTAATAGAGAGTGTTTTCAATATCTGTTTTTATTCCCATGCTGTTAAATGTTGGTGGCTACACATGCACTTGCCAGATGAAATACAGGGAAGGTCATTGACATGGCAGCTTAACTACCATAGTTCTTAGTGTGATGCCCCCAGCAATGCTCTCTCGAGGCATGTTCAAAACAAATCATTCACTTATGACCCCCACAGATTCACAAAAAAGATTTTCTGACACCGTCAACAACAAATTTACATTTTTTTTGTAATACAAGCAAAATACCTCTTACTTTGCTCAGTCTCTGCCCCTTCAAGGCTTTACCTCTTGGTGTCCCAACCGCTTACACTTTCAAATGGCAATAGAGACGTATCTTTTGCTGCTTTGTGCTGAAGTCACCCAAGGATTGAGATTTTAGCAGCTGTGGTCCCAAGGTTTGAAGTGCTATTTCAAAGACTTTCAGAGATTCAAGCTCCTCTTTGAAAAATGTTGCGTCACTAATGGTTTCTTTTGGTGTTTTAAATCATTTTTTAACTTCTGATTCCCTGTTCAAACCCCTTATGACACACAAATCGGAGGAGATTAATGAATGGCTAGATTAATTCCATAGCAATGTCAGTTTGTAATGGTAATGTTTAGGAAGACATCGAGCATTGGCACCCGTTTGTTTGCTCTTTTTATGCCCTGGAAGTACCTGTTGAGTAACTACTTAACCACTGCACACCCACCGAGACGTAGTTGAGCCAAAGATTAAATCTTCTGGTATATTTGCGGTCAGACTGTTTGCTTCTTTTTCTAGTTTGTCATCTGAAATACAGATGAGTTTGCCGGTTCCCCACTGGACATAATTCCCACTGCTGCCCGTCACCAATGCAGATGCCCAGCCAGCAACAGAGGGCGCTGTTGCATAGTTAGACAGGAATACCAAAGCTGATTGTCACACTGATCTGAGCTGGTTCAGTCAAGTGGCATAACATGTTTCAGGCTGCATGCTTTGGTTTGTATGAAAAGTTTTAGGCTAAAAAAACCTCATATAGAATGCATATACAACCATAAGATTGGTATGCTTAATAAACACATAACATACAGCTGAAAATCCATGTATTACATTGTAATTGCATGATAATATTTAAGCAGAATTTTTTTTTTTAAATGTTGTAAAATACAAACTAAATACACACTAAATGCGAACTAAATACAACAATTAGTACATAATTACAAATATTGGCACCTCAATTAAACATATATACACATTTTCTAAAATATGAACATATGAACACAATCCTAGATTAACAGGATAGACACTGAATAGATGAATCACCTGGACATAATGATTAAATCACCACAGATTAACATAGGTAGCACAACATTTCTACCACAGTACCTTATGAGTCAAGACATACATTTGCATATTTATCACATTTTTTATTTAATGCATGCCTGAGTTGAGATGCAAGCAAGGCAGGTTTGAAGAAAACATTGATACATGAGTAAGCATTCCAGCTGCTTCACACAGACAAATTAACTGGGTGTCTGAGATTGTGACTCGTTATTGCTGAAGACACCTGCAACAGAATACAACATACCTAAAAATTAAGTGCATGACAGCAACCTACTACTTGCACGTTAAGACTGAGTAACCTTGGAAAACCAGATAATACTGTTTATAAGGGGCTATCCAGGTCAGTTGACCATTGTGCGCTATATGACTTCATGACATGTCATGTTTTAGGTTCAAAAAGTGGCGAAAAACAGTTACAGGTTGTGGGAAATACCTATACTTATTTGGGACAAAGTTCAGTTTCCAATCTAAAATCATAAACTACTTCTCCACATCAATGTCAACCTTGTCAAACTGGGATTAAGATGAGCATGAAATGAATAAATTTGCATCACATTTCCTGAAAATGTCAAGTCTAGTATCTGACCATCACAGTAGAGCTTCAGCAGATGAAAAATAAAGTGTACATCATGAAGTACAGCTTTTACGGACAGTGCTGCACATCTGATACATAGAAGTGAAAACATGGTCTAATAATTTACTTTTGGCCTGCATGTTCTCTTCTGTGAGTTACATAACTGAAATCTCCAGAGTAATCCTTTAAATGAAGATGACAAGTCTGACTTCCTTATAACTACATCAAACATTATAAAGAAATTGAATGACAGGATGCTGGGAGAAGCAGATGTTGAGAGTAGGGAACCACAGGAAATGGTGGTAAATCGGTAATCTGGTAAGAACAGGACTGTTTTCTTAAATTGGCTATTCATCATGAAAATGTGAATGGCATGTGTGCACAATGTAGCTTTTTAATGGAAAAAGTGTTCTGTTCCCAACCAAAGCCCTGTGACAAGCAGGGTAATACAAAATGCAATCAACGTCGAGATGAGAGTCTTGTTTATTATCCCATATTTGTTTATTTACATTTGTTTTCTATACATACGCTGCCAAAAGAAAATCACTTCTGATGCACAAATTATGTTGACTTCACATGGAGATGCTTTATATATTCTTCTGCGTGCCTCTGTGAAAACTAAATGTATTACCACTACGTCTGTTTCGACACAGTAGGCATACAAAGTGTGTAGAGCTGAGGACTAAGGAAAACACATATTAAAATCTTAAAATGTATTCTGAATCGTCTTTGGGAGATTAATCATTATTTTGCATTTTCATTCATTTGACCTTCTCCTTCACTACACTGTCCATGTGCGAAGACCATTGTTCTTATGCCTGATTTGATTATAATCTCATGCTAGGCAGACAGTGACTTGTGCTATGTATTGGTTTAGAGCAAATAGAAATTGCAATAGATTTCAAAGGCCTGTTTAACACGTACATTTCAGAGGGAGGGGAAGTACATATAATGATTACATTGATTGATTGAATGATTGATTGATTGGTTGGTTTTGATGCAATTTCAGGGGGTAACATACTGCTTGCATTTCAATCTGGTACTTCATCTCAGCTCTTTAATTACAAATCCCAAGTCTATATTTTAGTGGTTGCAGGGCTTTACAAACAATAACCTTAAAGACTTTTAGAATGCAATTAATGTGGCTAAACCATGAGGGAGCTTCCTTGCAGTAAATTAGTGTGACATTGCTGCATGGTTAGGCTGTAGCCCTCAGGAATCCAGTTGGACAATGATTAAAAAGAAAAAGAAAACACACACACTAAACTATCAATACGTTTATAAGAGTATAAGAGTCTTCTAAGGAAGACATCAATCCCATGTTCTTGCACATATATAATATCCCTAAAAATGACCCTGGCTTCCCCTCTGGAATTGAAGCCCCAAATGACATTCGAAGAAATCTCCAGCCACGATAGACTACCGTGCAAGAGACAACAGTCTAAATATCTGATTGATCGTGCTTTAGAAGGTGACGACTGCAGTCCCTTGTCAGCAGATCAATCAGTCAGTTTGAAAATGTGAGTGGTGCCACCAGAGAAACAGCGCCTGGCCACAATAACTGGATTTTGGTGAACAGGAGAAGTGAGGACAACTCTTCTGTGTGACTTTCTGAAGACAGTAAAGCTGACCTGCAGTGACAGAGCTCACTCGGTCTGCGGTGAATGTATGATGAAGTAGCATTGATGTGAACAGCCTCTTAGCAGTTTTGAAAAATTGCTACAGTGGACGATGACCATCAAAACAGTTGAGTAAGAACAGACAGTGTAACTTATTTTTCTTTTTGAAGGCAGATGTCTTAAATGTCATTGAAAGCACTCAGACAGCAAAAGTTGGAACAGTCCAGATTACTTTTTAATATATTCTGAGGGTGATATTGTTTATTGTTTATTATCCAGCTCTTCAACGGAGCTGCATTGGAGGCTATCGGCTGCTGTAAACAGACTCTGCGGAAAAACACAGTGACAGCCTGCATATATATCTTTACATGATAGCTGGTTTATGGAGGTATATAATGGTGAGGTGAATGTAAGTATGTTGCTGTGAAAGTGAACGGGGGATTCTGTTGATTGTATTTCTTGATTTCACTTATTAAAGAAAAGAAGGAGATGTCATTGTAATTATCTAACGAATCATCTAACATTGTGGCCTTATTTTCTCTGAAAGACACATTGTAGACACAGGATAATGATCTCATGCTTCACATCAAACATCTTTCTTCTACATTTATTTTAATGCCACCAGATACATAAAGACCCACAACTTTAAAAGTGTTCGTTTTAATTTAAGAACAAAGGCCTTTATTTTCTTTAAGGTCGTTATGAATTAAAAGATAAACCAAAAGAAAACTTTTAACTAAGCAATAAAAGCAGGGCACGAGGACAATTCACTTGTATCAGCGAAAGTACACATATCCCTTGTCTTAATTGACTTTAGTGATATAGACCTTGTGATACTGCAATGTGATACTTCAAATTCAAATTATATTGGCTGCAGTGCATAATGTGCATTGAGACAATTTAATTGAAGACCTGAGGGTTGATAAATTGCTAATGGCATTAGCTAATTTTATATATATATAAAAAAAAAACTAATAATAAAGCTGCATCATCAGCAAATTGACTTATCTTCCATTTCTTCATCTGCTAATTAAATGCTTTTGATCCGTTTACAAAGCTAAAGATCATGTACAGGAGATACAGTCAACACTTTACAACTTAATGTGTTTTAGCAGTTGATTGGAAGGTATGCAAGAATAATTGAAGACATAATTTGGTTGGTCATTTGGACGTTAGGACGATAGTTCTCTAGTATGAGCTTGGCATTCTTCACACCCTAATGTTTGTTTGTAATTGCATTGAAAACAAATTCAATGGCTATGGAGAATCAAATAAATAAAGATAATAACAAGGTACTAAAACCTATTCTGTTCTGGCTCAATCTGAATAAAATACAAATAGAAAACAACAGATACAATGTAATGCACCTGAAATATGACTCATTTAAACAGCAGCCACCATATGTATGTGTACCCTTAATATATAAGATATAATTTAACAATGATTCAAGTAAGGACCAAAGACAAATCTGTGGAGAATTAACATACTACTACTACTGCTACTACTACTACTACTACTACTACTAATAATAATAATAATAATAACATCCTCAGAATACATCCATTGAAAGGAGAGACTGAAGGATGTGTTTCATTATCTCTGAACTTTTTAAGAATGTCACAGTAATTCAGTTTAGATTTTTTCGGTCAGATTAAATACTTGATGGTTTTGAGAGCTGTACAAGCATTTACATTTTGCTTGTAAATTCAGGCACTGTTAAGAAAACTAATAATGGCATTTGTTAGCTTGACTTGACCCTCTTGTATTCTGCAACGGATCAAATAATGCTGCAAAAATCAAAACCTTGACAAACCCACCATATGCAAATTGAAAACCTACAGTTCTGACAGAAAAGGAGCTATAATTAATCGTATTTTAGTACAGCACATATACAGTACATCCTACAACTATGGAGTGTGCAAATGATGCATATCCAACTCTCATTGTTTCATGCCTAATTCTGATGCAGCATATCTCTTTTTTATGTATATATAACACAGCATAAATGCATACATTAGTAAACAAATGGTTTAGTATAATCAAGATTGAAATTACTTTGATAAATGACTGGCTAGACAATACATTAAAGGACGAGAATTGAAGACTACTGAAACCAATGATGGGCAAATTATATATCTTTTTAAATGTGAATACATTAAAAGAAATACACTTTGTGCATTTTCAAAAAGCTTACTACAACTATTTATTCACAGCTGAAGGCACTGGTAGCTTTACCGACGTTTGAATCAATGCAAGGAGGTATTACATTTATTTTGGAACTCTAAATCCCTTCAGGTCTCTGCATGAGAGACCAATTATGCATTGTAGTGGAAGTTCTTCAGAAATGCAGCATGCAGACATATTCGGCACCAACTGCACCGAATGTAACAGACGGCATAGTGGGATATTACAAAGCTGAGGTTTTATGCTGTGCATATGAATGCCATTACCAGCTTGATTGTAACATTTATCTTTTTGTCATTCTGCTTGTCACGCTGTGGCTTAACAGTTAGTATTTTCTTATAGGTGCAAAGGAATTATGCTTTATATTACTGGATCTGCCTGCTCACAATATGAAGGGAACCCTGGAAGTGTAATCATGTCTGTTGCCCTCAAAACTTAGAAAGTCATAGAAACTGCTCAGCAAAATGGAGTGATACTTACAATATAATAACAGACCGACTGAAAAAAATGATGAATTCTCTGCGTGCGTTGTCCAAGGTATGTCTGACTATATATATACCATATATTACATCAAACTCCAAAAGTTTTCACTTTGTTTTAATTTCTAATGCTTAGGATAACAAACTGCATGTCTCTTTTCTATATTGATTGTTAGTATTTTTTTAAATCAGGTGTGGACAAAGACATAAACATCCACAGAAGAGGCTGTAGTGACCAGAAGAGATTCGTAATGAATGAATGAAAGAACAGTGACAGAGACTGTGAGACTTTGGATGATGGCAAGTGTATGACCAACAAGAGAAAAAGTGATGCCCACATGGACACAACAGGGTAAGAAAGAGTTAAACAACTTGGAGAGCAGGGGCAAGACAACCACTAAAATAACTGCACTTAGATCAGTGAGAGAAGAACATCGAGAGAGACTGAAGTGAAATCCTGGATGGTAGTAGAGTGAGTGGCATGACCATCAGAGACTATGCACAAGCCACCTGGATGGCTGATGAGTGAGTGAAAAGACGATGAGACTGTGTCAGTCATCTGGACAGCCCCACATTGAGCGAAAGGCTTAAGCAAGACAGCCAGCGGTCAGGGGCTGGACAAAGACATGGAGAAATTAGATTGGATTATAGTGCTGAGTTTGAAGTGAGTAAACAACTGCGACACACAGACATCACTCGAGCACTAGAGCCTTGGAAAAATATGAACAGCAGAAAAACAGTTTGTAGGTGCCAAGACGTGTGAGGTCTGACTGATTGATTTGGTTGACTGATAGATTGGCTTAATAGATTACTGTGGGCAAGGTGAAAATAGGTGTTGTTCCTTCTGTCAAACTTAAGGTAAAGCTTCTGGGGATCCGGCTGAGACTTACAGATTGGTCTCAAAATAAGAAAAAGATAGCATGATTAGAGAAAAATACAGTACTCAAAAACAATCCATAGCCTTGAACCTCAATTAAAATAAAAAAATATTTAATCTTTATGTTAACTACTTTGAAAAGTGCACATCTGTACAAGATGGACTTGCTGTTCTTTTTACTGATACTGTGACACTGAGTTAGTTGTGAAAACTTCATCATTACTTTATTTTCTTGTTGTATCTCATTTACCTTCATTAGGTTTACTAGCCCAGAACACAAGTACTTCAAGACCAGACGCATAAAACAATTCTCTAGCTTTTCATTTTCTAGTAAGATTTATTTACCGAACAATAGATTACAAAACATATGTTCTACCAGAATGCTTAACTATGTTTAATATCCCCAATATTTACATATTGAAATGTCCACTCATGTCAAACAGTTGTCACTGAAGCATTATATATATATATACCCACACACACAATTGTTATAACACGGTTATTGCATAAGAACATAAGACAGTGTCCGATCGAGGGGAGCCCATTCGCCCCATCGTGCTTGTTTGGTGTCCATTAATAACTAAGTGATCCAAGGATCCTATCCAGTCTATTTTTAAATTATCCAGTCTATTTTTAAATAATTGCAATACATGGAATGGTTACAAAGTCGAACAGGTAGCTAAAAGGTGTCCCTCTTATACATAATTTATAATCAAAAAGTGTAAAGTAATTTATTAGGAATGTGCCAAAGCAAGTGAAGCTTGCTTTTTATCCCGTTCATACATTATTTGAACTATTAACCATTTATAAACAATTAATAACACATTCATAAGCAGAGCCTTCTTATAAAGTGTTACCAACATTGGTATTTGCATCTCATTGATGCAGACCTGTGCTGCACAATATATATCATGCATCTGTTTTTTGCTTTTCAGTCGGGTTTGGCACAGCACAGAGTAGTATGTTCTATAACTTAGTTGTTAGACAAAAGGCCCACTAATTCGCAGTAGGAAATTAGGGGTTAATTCTCATCCCCAATTCTAAGTATGTCTGTGTCATTGAAGCAGTTGAGCAGCTGCTTTACATCTGAAACTGTGACTTGCAAGCTGATTGTCACTTTTATTTAAAATCTTTGAAGCTAGAGGCTCAGTCCACATAGTCCTTCCATCAAGAAATCCTGAGCTACGAATGTAATCTCTCTGTTTCTGATCTCTGTATTTATACTCATTTTCATTTCCTTTTTATTTATCCAGGACTCACTTAACTTGACTCCTCCTTCAGATGTTTGTTTTAATTAAGTATGTATATACTTCAGTTTGCCTTCAGTGTATTTCTCAAGCACAACAACTGTGCTTATGGAGTAACTGAGGTCGGAGGAAATTGCCACCATTGGACTAAAAAAGAAGAGAAATACAAACAGAAGAAACAGAGAAATCTGGTGAAATTACTCAGTACCCTTTTGAAAAGGAAGGTACAATTTAAGAACAAGCAACATGAGTGTTCTTTTTCTCCGATTGATTTAAGCATGCTATAAAACATGTTTTATTTTTATGATTCAATCAAGTACCAGAAAAAAAGTCACCACCACCACCAATATGATTTCTAGCTAAACTGATTGGAGAGCCATGGTTTGCAGGGCAGAGGTCAGCACAAAGGTGACAAAACATGTCAACAGAGAAGGGAAGGGATGGATATAATTATTTATTTACTATACATTTTTATATGCATGACCAAATAAGGGTAAAATAATGAAGTAAAAACATGCAGGCTAGATCCTATATTATTCATTATTCAAATATCTTGAAAGCATGATAGTAACTTTATGTTGTACGTTCTTGGACCAGGAGTTGGATATTGTCATGAGCTGATTTGGTTCCAGGGGTCTGTTCTTCGTACGTGGATAAGTAGGTTAGTTTCAGGATAACTTGACATAAACTCGGGATTTTCCGTCTCCAAAGCAAGCTTAAAGTTCGGCCAGCTGTATTACCATAGCATCTTAACCCTGCTACTTGGCACATGAAGTAAGCTGGCTGAGAGTCTGAATATATGTAATCCTGTCCAATGACATGACAGCGACACGCCCCCGGCGATGACAGCGCCGTTCCTAGCAGATGCAGTAGGGGTGGAGTGATCTTAATAAGGGAAGCTTTTCGGTGATAATGAATTAATAGAGATTAAAGATTCTTGAAATCATACAGATTATTTATTTGAGCGTTACATGTTCGGTCACCAAGGGATGTTTTATCTGTAGATGATTAATTAAGACCGCACATCAGTAATGCCGCCGCCGCAGTCATGCATTGACAGAGACGCAGACCCTCTCTGCCTCTGAGCCAGGCAGACAAATTTAGGAAATCTGTAGTGTGCAACGCTGTTCGGAATTTTTCATGTATTATTCGTTGTAAGTACTGTGTAGATAATGCACTAGTTTGGGTTATTTCAGTTATAACATTTATTCAGCACCCCCCCCCCTTATTGCCATCATTAGTTGAATTCATTTTTTTGACGATAAGTGTTGTTGTGGGAATGAAGTGCAGTTAAAACATTGTGAGGGGGATATTTTCCTTTCCCCTCCATATATTACACAAAATGGATCAGTCTATGAATAGAAATAAATAATCCGATCCAGTTTAACACTTTATGCCTGAAACCTTGATATTCAAACGTAGACGTGACAACTAAATATCCCAGTTCACATTCACAGCCAGCTTCTCAACCAATTTTCCTTCTCCAGACTGTAATTCAAATAGGCTGTATAAGCTAGATCAAACATAGAACATGTTCCAACAGCCTAGAAATAAAATAAACGGCTAAATTATGAATATATATTTATATACGGTATACTGTTGGCCAGAACAGAGCTGCATAAGTCTAGGATAAATTATATTCCCACCACTACGTTTTAGGTTCATTAACATTGATGCAATTAAAAAGCAATAAACTTAAGCTTTTAAATGAAATATGCGTTTTTGCCTATTATGAAATGTGATTAGTAATATATTGTATTGGGGTTTCCGGTTACAATGGGATTCAAATGTGGGTCTCCTACACCGGAGTACAGTGACCTAACCGCATCACTAAGGCCTATTCATTTGTATTAAGCAAAGATTAATTCAATCAGGGGGTGATGATAACCAAATAAAATAAAATAAATAAATAAAACAGCAGTGAGAAACATTGTGCGTTAGCTGGGCTGGCTTTTGCAGATGCAGCAGTGTTAGCTTTATTCACTATAATGTTGTTGGCTTCCTCATACTCTTCCATAATTAGCACTGAAATAGGCAGCTCTTTTGCCATGGCCAAATCATTGATTTTATGCGCCACTGAGCATCCTTTAGTATCCAAACAGGAACACGCACTTATCCCTGATAAGGAAAGTCTGTCTTAAGTGAACAAGCTAATTAAATCTGAAATAAGCGTTGGAAGAACCGACAATCACAGATATCAGTTAGTCCCGTTTGCTTAAGCCAGGATATGTCAATTTAACCTGGATTTGTGAAACCACGTATGAACGGACCCCAGCCCAGCTCTTTGCCCAGATTTGTCTAATTAAAAGATAAACTGGATGTATTGAAAACTTCACTCCAGACTCTGAAATGTTCTGTGGGTTCAACATTTTGAGTAATCAGCATATTTTAACTTATCAGCTGTAAAACTAAAATGTTAGACATGTCTAACAAGTCTGAGAAAATAATGACATTAATTCTCCTGTTGGAACTGTTGTCTGACACCCCTGGCTCCTTAGCCAAATACAGATCGGGATTAAAACAGCCTACATAAAACTATACAAACAAACACAAAATAATTGATCTGGTAGTTAAAGTAATATATATGAGATATGATGTTTAATTGTTGATAGGTATCTGAATAAATGTTAAATAAAGAATTCAATTAAATAGTATCCTGTTAAAGGATTACTTACCTGACAGAAACCAAATGCTAACATGAGCCTGGACAGAGTCAGTACTAGCAGGTAATCTAATTAATCAGTTATGTAAAACACGTCTGACGCCTGTTGACATGAACACTACAATCAATGGAGGAGAACTAATGTGAGTTCTCCTTTACTTTTGAGGAGTCAATCTCAACTGAAAATGTCTAGAATGGGATGCTTTGCCGATTTATCCATCCTTCTTTTCTTCTAAATTGTACTTTACATAAACGTAAACCCAGAACCCCACAGTCCATAAATTAAAGTGAAGAAGAAAAGAACATGTATAATAGAAAGAATAAAACATAAAATGAGGACAAGAAAAGAACCAATTACACTTGATTATCCAAAGGGTAGCTCCCATAATATATTCATTGGTAATCTAGGATGCAAACCCTTTTTTTGTAGAAATGCTTTTCCCTTTCTAGACTGATACCAGACTACCGATACTAAAATAATAATTTGCTGCAGTAATACCTTACAGGCATTTTCAAAGGAAATTAATATCCCCTTTATGGGGATGTTATGCAAGCGTGTAAATCATGAAAAGTAGATAGTTGCATTGCAAGGTCTTTCGCTGTCACCTTTGATTCAGGCACTCATCACAATGGAGCTCAGTGAGGCATTAGCAAGCAGATGTGACCAGTATACATGTGCTGTAGGAAAGAACATCCCATTAGTGTCTATCTTACTAAATATTTCCTTTTGAGAATGAAAGCACAGCAAAGCGAAACAACGAAAAAGTTAAGAGGGTTATTTACATGTATGCCATTGCCGAAACAATAATTTACAACATTTTCCAGCACAAGGACCATTTCATATTTACATGAAGGAATCGCCGTCTCGATCTGGCAAGCGTTCTTTCCTTATCCATGCTGCTCGAGGACAACGATGAGAGATGTGCTCGGCTCCAGTAGCCAGAGGATTTATGATTCAGGACATGTCAATACAAACATCAAAACCACAGTGGTTCTGTCATAAGAGATATTGATGTGATACGTACATCACATGTGACAGTTAGTGAGCACTGCAAGCCGAAGTAAACAGCACTTGTTCTTTGTATCATTTGAATCCTTTCATTTCCATAACCTTTTCTTAGATGTTAACATGGTTGTTGTGTTTTTGTTTATGGCACAGAACAAGCTGAAAATGTGTGTTTCCCCACTCATAATTCATGAAGTCGAGCTTAATATGCTTTTGAATAACAAAAATGGGATTTCTGTCTTTAGGATCCAAAGCACATTCATGAGGCACTCTAACAGCACAAACATTTGCTACTGTCTTCTTCATGTTCTTTTAACTGTACAATTGCTGAAACAGCAATGTAACAGACCAGGAATGCATTTAAATTGTTTGCCTTTTACTGAATACCAAAAACTTACGCTAAGGCCCTTTCTCTTTTCTGTGTGCAACTTTGATAAAGAATAATATCTCAAATTGTGCTGGTGAATGACACGATTGCTATTATTTGTGCTGAATCGAAAAAATAGATATAGATATAGTGGGGAAGGAAGTCTTGGCTATGCTTTGAACCTATACTGCCTTATCATAACTGAAAAGCCTTGACCACCTACCAAGGTGATAATTCCTCACTACTTGCATCCATCCTTTCTGAAGCTGTACCAAGGCTATACACATTACACACTGTAGTGGTCAGTAACTGCAGAGTATGAAGACTTTTCGGAGCTACTGCATATGACATTGTTTTCGGTCTGTTAAACCTCATTCTCAGTTGTCAATTGCTGATACAATAAGCATGGCACACGGGTCAGGTCCAATGCACATCTCCAAACATTTGTTCTCTCGATTGCACTGCCACCCAATAATGGAATCTGTATTATTAATTTTGTTTTCCCACAGCAAAAGGTTCAACAGTGTGTGAAAGCTAAATAAAGGCTAAAAGATATTTTTGATTTTTTTTTAATAACTTATTATTCAGATATTCTATTTAGGAGCATAGGTTACACACCGAGATGTGTATTCCCTTTTACATTTTCCACATCCAGCATATTGTGTGAGCTTCAAGGAGCACGCCTCATAAATCAAAAAAGCCCTGTCAAATGAAGACGATTTCTCTGTAATGTGATCTTGTAGCAGCCACGAGGTTCAAGTCATGCCGATAACAGTCTCTCTTGAGAAGGAGGAGTTTCACAGTGCAAATTATCTGCAACCGGGCTGGACAGGGGGGAGAACTATAATTAATTCCAGAGTTCAACCTGTGACATGTCATTTTTGAAAAGAAAGCTCCGAAGCAAATAGAAAAAGTCTCTTTCTTGGCCTAAAAGGCAAAGAGGCGACAAAAACTGAGTTAAAATGACAGGCAGTGTGGAAACATTTCCTTGGGCGCGCTCTCCTTTTCTGTCCTGGCTATTGCTCTGTCTGATCTCATTAGAACTCTAATTGCAACTGTCTGTTCAAATATCGGGGAACAGCTATTGTAATTTTTTTCCATTTCCTATTCCATTCACAACTAATCTATGCTGTGCCAGCAGGAGATAAGGGATGGACCATGCCCACTGCCTCCCCACCATCTACGGGTCTGTTCAGCACCAGACATGAAGGCACAGTAATTTATTTAAAGTATAGTAGATTAAAAACGTTAATATTCTTTCCAGGTAGATGGTTACTTTTACCATTCTGATCCACTAAGCTTTTAACGGTTTATTTCTAGTGTTTGGTATTTAGAAATGAAGGTTATGATGCTCTTTTAATTATTTTTTTTTAAATTGGTGAAAACAAGGTAATTACCTCTCTCTCTCTCTCTCTCTATATATATATATATATATATATATATATATATATATATATATATATATGAGTTAAACTTATGAATAAAGAAGTGGCAGATGATTTTTCATTTTAGAATGATGTTAGGGAGGTTTCACTTTCACAACTGCCTTCAGAAATAGAATAAAATAAAAATGTCAGAGCAGAACTGTTCCTGTGGGAATTCTGTTTTTCTGTTAAACTTGTCATTAAATGTGGGCCAGACCTATATGTGCTTATAAAAGTCAAAGGGTCCAAACTCCACAAGCCGAGAGAAAGAAAAATAT
This sequence comes from Amia ocellicauda, assembly GCF_036373705.1. Taxonomy (NCBI): domain Eukaryota; kingdom Metazoa; phylum Chordata; class Actinopteri; order Amiiformes; family Amiidae; genus Amia; species Amia ocellicauda. Next base: position 36,349,296 of record NC_089862.1, on the reverse strand, counting down.
GGAATCACTGTAATAAACTAATAATATATTTTAAAAACTCAAAAAACATTGATTAACAATGCAATATACACTGATCAGCCATAACATCATGACCACTGACAGGTGACGTGAATAGCACTGATAATCTCGTTATCATGGCACCTGTCAGTGGGTGGGATATATTAGGCAGCAAGTGAACATTTTGTCCTCAAACTTGATGTGTTAGAAGCAGGAAAAATGGGCAGCGTAAGGATCTGAGCGACTTTGACAAGGGCCACATTGTGATGGCTAGACGACTGGGTCAGAGCATCTCCAGAACTGCAGCTCTTGTGGGGTGTTCCCGGTCTGCAGTGATCAGTACCTATCAAAAGTGTCCAAGGAAGGAAAAGCGGTGAACCGGCGACAGGGTCATGGGCGGCCAAGGCTCATTGATGCATGTGGGGAGCGAAGGCTGGCCCGTGTGGTCCGATCCAACAGACGAGCTACTGTAGCTCAAATAGCTGAAAAAGTGAATGCTGGTTCTGATAGAAAGGTGTCAGAACACACAGTGCATCGCAGTTTGTTGCGTCTGGGGCTGCGTAGTCGCAGACCAGTCAGGGTGCCCATGCTGACCCCTGTCCACTGCTGAAAGCGCCTACAATGGGCACGTGAGCATCAGAACTGGACCACGGAGCAATGGGAGAAGGTGGCCTGGTCTGATGAATCACGAGTTCAAGGTGTTGACTTGGCCTCCAAATTCCCCAGATCTCAATCCAATCGAGCATCTGTGGGATGTGCTGGACAAACAAGTCCGATCCATGGAGGCCCCACCTCGAAACTTACAGGACTTAAAGTATCTGCTGCTAATGACTTGGTGCCAGATACCACATCACACCTTCAGAGGTCTAGTGGAGTCCATGCCTCGACGGGTCAGGGCTGTTTTGGCGGCAAAAGGGGGACCTACACAATATTAGGCAGGTGGTCGTAATGTTACGGCTGATCGGTGTATTTCTTATTTCATTTTAGGGCCGACTAACCGGCAAAGCCGACCACAGGCATCCCTGCCATCTCCTGTTACACAACTGTTTGTATCCAACTCTCATATACATATTGTAAATGGATTTACCAGAAACAGGAATGCTGTATTTTCCGCTTTCTACGTGTGAAAGTATTAATAGTTCATGAAAGGCATTATGTTTGTTGATGGTGGAGTCTAGGTAGATGGGTTTCTGTGTATCCCATGCAATTACTATGCAATTTTAGGGCAAAGGTAACTATAACGTTTGACAAGAAAGGCCAGGTGTAAACAGTGGATTGCGAAAGCATATGAGACATATAACGAGAAGAGCCTGAAAAAAATAAAAAAGTTGAACCATGCAAATATTTGATTTCAAATATCTTAATTAAACAGGATAGACTTTAGTGCTCTATTTAATCCATGAAACATTATTTAGACTGTTATTCAGATACTCTAACCACAGTTATCAGCAATTATTCACACATATTAATTACATTTTGAAACACAATGAGCATCCTACTTTTCTGAAAATCTCACATTTCTGTAGCTGAAAAGGAATGTAAGCATAGGTGGTGAAAAGACAGAGCAGCTGTGAACAGCAACTTCAAATATTGGTACTGCAGTGGTGAATTGCTGAAGAACTATTCACAGATGGAGTTATTTACGAACAATAAACCAATTCCCAATCTAGTAATAAATAATTAACTTTGCTTCTGATTTGGGGTGCCATATTTTTTAAAACATGTGTTTAAATATGCCTTTGTTTTCTGCTCTGTTGAGAACAATCAGTATTGATTGATTTTGCATCACTAAGCAATTACATTTGTGTATGTACAACTAGTCAGTTGCACTGTTTTGGAGCTCATCTGAACAACTATGGATGGATGATACCTAGAGGTGCCAAATGTTTTGACTTCAAACTAATGGAAAAGTGGGAAGCATTGAGGGGGTCCATGCCGACACTTTATAATGAGGTCCACTCTTAAACTCTTCATTATCTTCTCCATATGCTTGATTAATAGATGTAAGATACACTATTAATGAAGTCGTATGTCTTCAAAAGCAAGTTATAAATTAGGGATAAACCTTTTCATGTATTGTGTAATGTTGGATGAAATTGGGATCAGTTTGCTACAAACTCAGGGAATAGATCTAAAGGACAGATCTTCATATATTTATTTTAGGCTCTACAGTGGGGTATGTCATAGAGAAACGTGTTCTTGTTCAAAGGCCGGGTAGAGAAACAAGAGATCAGGGTGATGCTTTATAATAAAGCTCACTAATAAGACACTTCAACGATGGATATAAATGTCAATCTCTTACTCACTTGAACCCTTAATTTAACTAATTATTTTCTAAATCAGAGCCATTTAATTATTTTAAACATGGGGGTTTAAGTTAAAATATATAAAATTGTTTAAGGAACGTATTATCTTATTAAGGAACCAACAGTTTAAAAAAGTCAATTTAAAAAGTCAAATGTAAGCAAATGATTACTTCAATTTAGGGTTCAATTAAGTCATTGAGAGCTCAGTTGGAACAAAAAACAGCAGGATAAGGGGTTGAGAACTACTGCAGTAGAACCACTAAGTTAATAAAAGGTTAATAAAATGTTGGCTTGGCACTCCATGCAGTTCAATGGATTGGCAGTTCCAATATTAAACGACCTCTATCTTTATTCAGTTCAATCAACCTGGATCTTCAGAGTTTATTTCCTTGGCTCAATCAGTTCTCAACAACCTTTGAAAATATATCATTCGTACAGTATAAGTATAATTCAATTATCAATATTTAGGAAACTAATTGAAATATTAAATAATTTTGTGTTTGTTTGAAGGGCCGTGAATACTTTTGACTACAACTTTATGGAGTTAACTGAGTCTTAATCAATGGATCAATGGACCTTTCAATCTGGCCTCATGCTAATTGCCTGGTGTCCACTCGACAGCAATCATCTGCGAACGTGTCTTTTCAAAAGTGTGTTCCTTTTTTATTTTCTGGAGTAGTTACTTCACGTGGCAGAGGCAGAAACAGGAACTACAGGATGGCTACCTCCGCTCAGGGGGAGCTTACAGGTTGTCAGACAAGGACTTCAGACAAACTGGCCATCCTGAGATGTCAGACGGAGAGATACAGACGATCTCCAATCCCCTATATGTGCAGATTCCTAAATGACAACAGACTTTAGCTTTGGGATATTGGATTTTTAATCATAATGGATTTTAGAGTTAAGCTATTAGATTTTAGCTTAGACAATTGTAACTTAGACAATTGTGATTAAATTGTGTATGTATTGATGACTTCATTGTAACAGCAAAGTAATCCAGTGTTTTTAACTACAATTGTTGTTAAGAACCTGTAATAATGCTGAAAGATCAATAAACAAAACAAATTACTGAACTGAGAATTGCACAGATCATATTTAACAGGACGTGCAACATGTAAGCAAGTGTAGATTATATAGATCGGTGGTTCTTAACCCTGGTCCTGGGGGACTTCCTACCCTGCTGGGTTTTGTTCTGCTGGCTCCGCTCCCTCCACTGGCTCCTGATAGCGGCACACATTCAGTTCAAGACACTGACCCTCACCTACCGCTGTCTCGACCACACTGCACCAAGCTACCTTCAGACACTCGTCTCCCCATACATCCCCTCCAGACCACTGCGCTCCTCCAGCGCCAGAAGGCTAACTCTGCCTCCTCTCCACTCTCCTTCCTCCAGAGCCGCTCCTTCTCATCCCTGAACCCTAAGTGGTGGAACGACCTGCCCACCGAAGTTAAAACAGCAGAGTCCTTGACCTCCTTCCTGCGCTTACTCAAGACACATCTTTTCAGACTCTACTTGTAATTTAGTCATTTATTCTCCTGTAAGATTGCACTTAAACAATGTTTTGTCATACTCTTGCCTTTGCATTACTTGCACTTGTATTTATTTTGATTTCCCCTATGCTCCCTCTCCCTTAGCTCTTAAATGTGACTTAACATCTTGTCTGCACTCATCAGCTTTTACAATCTAGGATGTAGACCTTATATATTGTTTACTGTATATCTCATATACACTTGTATAAATTGTGAATTTGTAAAATGTATTATGCCTTGAATTCCACTGTATTACTGCACTTTGTATTGTGCTTATATTTTATAAGTCGTCTGCTAATAAATAAATAATAATAATAAGTATAGAAATGTATAAACAACTTATTAAAGAACCTACTCTTTTATTACACCATTTAAAAAGTCAAATCTAAGCAGATTGTTACTTCAATTAAGGTTCAATTAAGAAATTGAGAGCTCAGCTGGAACAAATACCAGCAGGGTAGGGGGTCCCCCAGGACAGGTTTGGGAACTAGTGATATAGATGATGCCTTTAAGCTTTGCGGAGTCCGTTTTGCAGTCTCAGTGCACATGAAGAGACTGACCTGACGACACACGACTCAAGAGCACATGTGTTTTCTTGTTTACAGCTCTCTTTAGTCCATGTGTGGGCAAGTTAAGTAGTATATCAATAGACAATGATATATATATATATATATATATTCTGGGAGGCTCTGGGACCCTGGGGGTTGAGAAAGGTGCACTCCATCTTGGGAAGGGAGGCTGAAGACAAGGTGGCCATCCTGGTAGAACCTCTTCAGGGTGTAATTGGATGTCATCTGATGGATTTAATAGGATAATTGAGTGCACTTAAAGGGAATAAAGGGAAATGAGAGAAGGGAGTACAAAGGAGAATCTAAGAGAAAAGACAAACACAGTGTGACTTGGTGGAGAAAACTGAAAAAAAAAATCAGGGTAAACAGACTTACCTGTCTCTGGTCAGTTTATTTAATTCAGCGTATATTTGAGGATCCAGAGGTTTTTGTTTATTTGTTAGTTTTTTTGACATTCCCACATCAACATGCCCTAACATGCATGGTTAAACAATGGTCTTGAACTGTCAGACACAACCAAAGACAATAAATAAAAATGCACAACTGTGCCTTTTTCTGCTTAAACTTTCACAGTGAATCTGTTTTTAATCTGTCAGGCTTAAATAATATCCATTCTTTTTATCTATACTTGTGAAATGTATTTAATAACCCTGTCTATTGTTTGTCCTACTCAATCAGCCCTAAGACTTAGTAGAAGTTTGACTATACATACATATAAATAAATGTCTCCCTTAACAGATCTGAAAAAATAAAAAAGTGTCAAATAATTGTTGGAAAATGTCTAAATAAAAGTGTTTGATAGAAATTTGACATACAATGTATACATATTTAAATAATATGAATGTTATTTAAATATACAATTGCATAGAAACATTTGTTGATTATTTTTATTTAAATATTTACATATTTCAAACATTATTACTTTACCATGGGTGACACAAAACTAAACAGCAGTTCCTAATTTTGAAGTAAGGCATTGAGCACCTTTTTGTAATAAAATGCTTACACTGAAGTCTCCTGTATAATGAGCAGCCACTGGCACTATTTGCAACTGCTGTGACAGGTACTATATTCTTTCCCTGAGAAACAGAAGTTCGGAACATCAGTCGTGTCAATTATATGATGGAAACAGAGGGTGCAAATTCACATCACACACAAACACATTGGCCTTCAAAAGTGCTTAGAGTCTTTTATTATCCACGCCAACTCTTTTAATAATATCTCAATGTTCAATACATGAAAAAGTATGGTAGCATTATATGATAGAATTTAAATCATCCATGACTGATCAATATTTCAAAAAGTGTAGAATTTAAAAGAGGAGATTACCAAAACAGACAACTACAACCCCCAATAAAGAAATAAAATAAAATAGAGAATAAACAGAGACAAACAAATATTACATTTAATTGCTTAAATCTTATGTAGTAATAGAACCTTCTTCTTATTACCATGTGGTGGCATAATTTAACAGAAAAAAATATATCAATATTTTTCGGGTGCCAGGTAGGTTATGAGAACTGGAGCTGAAACTCCAATGCCTTCAGAGGCGTGTATCATGTCAACCTCATCCCAATTAAATATACAACTTATTTAAAGAGCCCCAATCGTCCAAACAGAACAAAATTAAATGAAAAGAATAAAGGCTACACAAAGTCCTTTTAATATTCACCACAACCATTGTTTGGTGTCAGATACATGAAAGCATAGATACAAAAATATTATTACAAAGATTGTGTATGTTTACAGAAGGAAACCCTCTCGCACAACACCCATACCAATGAGAACACATCAAAGTCATCCCCTGGTGGTAAGATTAAACTTTAAGAGTAGTCATATTTGCTGATAGAGCAAGATTAACTAGATTCTGGCTAATCCCTGCGGCCAGCATTACACTAGTGAGAATAATTGTATGCTAATGGTGGGCTGTGGGTTCGGCCAGCGCTGAAGGCACCAAGAACACACACGCACTCTTAAGAGGATCTGGAAGAAATAAAACCTTGAAATATTCACTCAAAGCCCCTATTAAATCCGACGTGTCAAATGAGAACAAATTATCATTAACAAGTAAGATCCTGACAGGAAGCTCAGAACAGTCCTATTAGCTCACATTGTTAAAAACAGAGAGAGAAAACATAACCCTTGAAATGAAATACTGTGGATATCACTGACAAAGCTGAAACACCAAGGTTTATATTAGACTGGAGTGTGTTTTTTAGATATTGTTTCTCAACCCCCCCCAATCAAAACCATGGAATTAGAACACTCTAATCCTTGATTGCTTTGATTCGAGATGTAGGTATTCTCTCCCATTCAAAACCCTAATTCCCTGCACGTGAAAGTAACAGAACATTTCCTTTACCTGAATCCACGCTGAGTGAACTGACAATGGTGTTATTATTCTCTGCGAGGGCCACGGGGTCAAGTACTGAATGAAAGCAGAGCATTTTGTGTTCCCAACTATCCAAGAAGAACGTGTTTGTAAGGTCACAATTGTCCAGATATAAAATGCCCGTCTGACAATATACAAGCTTGACATTATCAGGGCCCTCTGAAAAGGCAGGGCTGTGAAGCTGATTTCCTTGCATTTTGTGAATTCAATTTGATGTTGTTGCCAGGTTTAAGACGCCATGCTTTTGATTGCCTCCCACTACTTCACCCTGGGGATTCTGGTAGGTGGAAGTGATATTTCTGATTTATTTCAACGTGTAAAGTACTACACAGTGGCTAATGAGACAGGACATCCTGTGACAGGAAGTAAGGAGTACAGGTGTATTGGTGTCACGGTAGGTGACAAGTAGGCTTATTTAAATATTTTTATTTTAAAATCCTAAATTGGGTTTTTGTTATTTAAATGTAGGTTTAATTTATTTTTGACATCTTGTTTTGTATGACATTTAATGTAAACACAACATGTAAAGCGTTGGTCCCATGAGCTGAGATTAAAGATCCTAGAAATCTTCCATATGCACAAAAAGCTTATTCCTCTCAAATTTTGTGCACATCCTTCTTAGTGTGCATTTCTTTTTTGCCAACGTAATCCATCCATCTGACAGGTGTGTCATATCAAGAAGCTGATTAAACAGCGTGATAATTTCACAGGTGCACGTTGTGCCGATGACAATAAAGGGCCACAAAAATGTGCAGTTATGTCACACAACACAATGCCACAGATGTCTCAAGTTTTGAGGGAGCGTGCGATTGACATGCTGACTGCAGGAATGTCCACCAGAGCTGCAGTCTGGTCAAGACCCTTTTGAGGATGACAAGCCGCAGATGAGCTTCCCTGAGATGCTTTCTGACAGTTTGTGCAGAAATTATTTGGTTGTACAAACCCACCGTTTCATCAGCTGTCCGGGTAACTGGTCTCAGATGAGTCCGCAGGTGCAGGAGGTCCTGGGATGGCGTGGTTACACGTGGTCTGTGGTTGTGAGGTCAGTTGGATGTACTGCCAAATTCACTAAAATGACGTTGGAGGGGGCTTATAGTAGAGAAATGAAAATTAAATTCTCTGGCAATAGCTCTTCTGAGTGTTCACCTGCCTTTCTGTATTCCCCTCCCCTACAGTCCAGATAGAGATTCAATGGACATGGTGGGGTTGTATTTACTGTACCAATGTCCCGTGTGGTCCACAACTCTTGCTCCCCAATATTCGATCCCGACTATGCCACCCCTGTTATTAATGAGGGAGGAGAACCTCAACTCCACCAGATCCCCGGATGCATGTCTTAAAGAAGTGTATTAAGCAAACAGATTACAGTAGTGACATCTCTTTAGTTTTGAAAAGAGAAGGCTTTAAGGGAATTTAATCAAGGTATTCAAACTCCTACATGGGATGGACAAATTCAATCCCAGGGACACTTAACATTTAGAGATTGATTACCTACCAAAAAACTAACATGACAGACCAAATAACCCAATTTTTCATTTGCAGCCATGGTACTGACTCTGGAAACAATGCTTAAAATTACCCTGTTTTCCCTCAGATACACATCAAAGATTCAGACAGTGATTATTTTGTATTACAAAACTGTGCCTTCAAAAATGTGTCCTGTATCTGGTCTGCAAAGGATAACTGATCTCACAAGCAAGCGTCTCTTCCTGCTCCACCGGTTTGCATCGAGCATTGCATTCAGTCTGTGCCTGGGATTGAGGTGCATCAATTGAGCAGAGCTTAACTGACCAACTGACCTAAAATAATTCAGTGGATATACTACTCCAGATCCATACCATAGTTTCTATGTGCAAATCCTTATGCTCCCTTTAAACCACTGTAAAAATTTGACTTTTCCTGTTGTTGCATTTGCGGGAGACACAAACAGCATGTGGAGATCACTGAAGAGATTAGTAAACCAATCCTGTGAATACATTCCATGGGGATCCTGCAATGGAAGACTACTGGATTAGACCTGTAATTGCTGACCTTTATTCTCTGATCTCTGAGAGAAGTGCGTGTTAAAGATTCCACACATCTATTACCTAAAGAAATGTTTACACAACTTTCTAAGAAGTAAGCCATGCTTAACGCTGCTGAAGACCATGGGTGAATCAATACATATTGATCATACCCAGTTGCCCTTGTTCAATACCCTTAAGAGACAGCATGTGAATTGCTGAAGAGCCATCCAGATTGTATAGTGGATCATAAATCCAAACCACAAGGAAACAATGTACTTATTGCAGGACGATGCATCAAACGAGTCAGACTGCTGTTTTGGAAAACACGGACACAAATAATTGTTTATTAGTGATTACCACATTTGGGCTTCTTCTTGTTACACTCACAATGTACATGTTAGATTAAATAATTAAATAATAATAAGTTACAGTACCCTCCCGATGTATTCATACCCCTGACTAAAGAGGAACAAAAAACATCATAGCTTAATGGATTGAATAATGTGCCCTGCTGAAAAAAGTCTGAACATGTTATACTCTAATCTTATCAACATAAGTCTTATTTGTCATAATTAATTAATTAATTAAATTACAGAAAACATTTATTCACACCCATGTACTACTTTTGTAAATCCTCCTCTGGTGTGGATTACACTGATGACATGTTCTGTGAGGTTCCTGCCCTCCTTAGGGGACATTGTTGACTATTCCTCCTGGCAGAATTGCTCAAGGAATTTCAGAACCTTTGGTCTCAAATTATAAAATGCCTTCTTGAGTTTGAACAACAATTGTTCTATGGATTGAGGTCGGGAGATGGCCAGTTAAGAACATATATATTTTGTGCAGTTAAATATTTCTTGTAGACTTGGAGGTATGGTTTGGATTATTGGGATAAATGCCCAGATATGTGAACATAAGAAAGTTTAGAAATGAGAGGAGGCCAATCGACCCATCATGCATTTTTAAATGTTTCCATATTTTCAGCTTCAACCACATCTCTGGGTAGTTTGTTCCAGATTGTGACAACTCTCTGTGTGAAGAAGTATCTCCTGTTTTCCGTCTTGAATGCCTTGAAGCCCAATTTCCATTTGTGTCCCCGGGTGCGTGTGTCCCTGCAGATCTGGAAAAGCTCCTCTGGTTTGATGTGGTCGATGCCTTTCATGATATTGAAGACTTGAATCAAGTGCCCACGTAGTCTCCTCTGTTCCAGGGTGAAAAGGTTCAGGTCCTCAGTCTCTCAGTAGGACATTCCCTTCAGACCTGGAATAAGTCTGGTTGCTCTCCTCTGAACTGCCTCTAGAGCAGCGATATCTTTCTTGAAGTGTGGAGCCCAGAACTGTCCACAGTATCCAGATGAGCTCTAACTAGTGCATTGTACAGTCTCAACATCACTGCCCTTGTTCTCAATTCTACACTTTTGACAATATACTCTAGCATCCTGTTTGCCTTTTTATTGCTTCCCCACATTTTTTGGATGGAGCAAGTGAGGAGTCCACATAGACTCCTAGGTCTTTCTCATGTGATACTTCATCTAGTTCTATTCCTCCCATAGTGTAATTATAGTGGACATGTTTGTTACCTGCATGTAATACCTTGCAATTATCCACATTGCACTTCATCTGCCAGGTGTCGGCCCACAACTGAATATTATCTAAGTCCCTTTGAATAGCCTGTGCTGCCGAGATTGTATCTGCTGAGCCACCTATTCTAGTATAATCTGCAAATTTGACAAGTTTGCTAACTATCCCAGAGTCCAGATCATTAATATAGATTAGAAAAAGCACAGGCCCTAGTACTGATCCCTGTGGAACTCCACTAACAACCTCACTCCAGTTAGAAGCGACTCCTCTAATCGACACCCTCTGTTTCAGAGACATCAACCAGTTCATAATCCATCTACTTACATTACCCTGAATGTCTACAGCTTCCAATCTGAGGATCAGTCTTTGGTGTGGAACCTTATCAAAAGCTTTCTGAAAATCTAAGTATATCATATCATATGCTTTCACATGATCCACAGCTGCAGTTGCATGTTCACAAAATTCTAATAAATTAGTAAGACATGATCTGCCTCGTCTAAACCAATGTTGACTATCTCCAAGAATATGGTTTTCTTTGAGATGCTCCTCTATTTTCTGTCTAATCATGTTTTCCATCATTTTACAAGTGATGCAGGTGAGACAAGTGGTGCAGGTTGAAGCTGAAAATTTGGGAACATTGGATAGGATCCTTGGATCACTCAGTTATTAATGGACACCAAACGAGCACGATTGGGTGAATGGCCTCTTCTTGTTTGTAAACTTTCTTATATTCTTATGAGACTGATTGGTCTGTAATTTCCTGGCTCAGTTTTGTCCCCTTTCTTGTGGATTGGTTTGACATTTGCTGTCTTCCAGTCAGTTGGCACATCCCCTGTTCTAAGTGTCATTTGGAATAATTGAGTTAGCGGCCTATAAATAATTTCCCTAATTTCTTTAAGTACTGTTGGAAATATCCCATCTGGCCCAGGTGATGTGTTTGTTTTTAAGTCTGCTATTCCCTTTAGTACCTCCTCCTCATTTATCCTGATCTCTCTTTGGGTTTGACTGGACTGATTGTTAACCTGTGATTACAATTTAACATGCTTAGACTTTTTTCAGCAGGACACCAATCCATTAATATTTGTATTTCCTTATGCTGTTTATTGTTCCTATTTATTCAGAGTTTTTAGTTGTTTTCTGTAAATGTTACTGAAAAGCCTGTATAATGTTTTATATCAATAATAGTATCTAGACCGAGCAAATTAGATTTATCGAGCTAGAGACAGCCACTAAGGCAGTTGTTCAGGGTATACCCTCTAGACTTTCCTCTCCCCACTTTGACTTCTGTTTATTATGATAAGAGGAACACCCAAACAGAGAGAGAGCCCACAGTTGCCAGTTTGTTAGTATCTGTTGGTAGATTTGTTGTTTCTCCAGACAGGCAGGAGCTGCCTTTGATAATGATTGATTGACAGTTGCTAATGATGACCGTGGGACTGGACCTCTCCCAGCACATCAAAGGAAGCCATCTGGTTTCCATATCCATCCCACACCTCCCCCCATGAAGACAACCACGGACATTACAAAGGCCAGAGACCTGACCTCAAAGCAACACTTCTTGGAAGCATGTGACTGACCCTGCCCACAGAACCACATGTCATGCATTGTATAAAAGCTGTTAATTGTTGTTGTTCAGAGAGACTCCTCTCAAGTGGAGAGCTTCCATGTCAGGGCCTTCCAGGCTGGGCATGTTAAATAAATACATTATCCTCTGTGCTTGAAGACTTCAATTCTTTACTGGGTTCTTCAGTTACTATAAAGATTATAAATGAAACTGTGTTGATTGTCTACACAAAAGTTTGTGAAGCTCAAAATCTTAACCATGATTTAATTGCAACAATTCTCAATTCAGGGGAATTATAGTAGGTGGCAGAATTCTGAGTCCCTGGATTTGCATTTTATCACAGTGAAGAGTGAAGGTCCATTGACCACCTGGAAACATGAAATGTTGCCTTCTGCATACTTCAGTTTTTATTAGTTTATACATCCCATTTTGCTGTTGTAATTTCTCACATTATGAGACACACTTTGACACGATTTATACATTTGAATGATTTATAAGTGTACGCAGCAGTAACTCTCCAGGCGTTACTTCAGAACATATTCGGAGTTGTAAACAATGCTTGTGCTCAACACGTCATCTGTGCCCTCTGAGAATGCCGCTCTTTCAATGTCCAGATGTTGCACGGGGGCGGAAGTGATGCGTTTAAGCTCTTAGACATATTTGGGGTGTCATCTGGAGAGAAAGACTCATTGTTATAGTCATAGATTATTCTAATCTTTCATAACGTAGTAACAGAAGTTACTAGCTACACAGTATATGTAAAAACATAAATGAAATAAGCAAGCAAGTGATTCTATTTGTGAAGTGGTTAATAGGTTGATTAATAACGACATTGGAGAAGTTTTTCTGGGAAGGCACATGGCATCAGGTTCCAAACCCTTCGCAGGTAAAAAAGCACGGTGGATGGAGCACATAAAACCTACACATCACCTAGTATTACCTTCATTCATAGCAGTCATATACAATTGTGGAATACATATTTACTCATTTAGTATAAACCTGACTGATTAAGGAAATCTTAATATAATACGTAATGTATTTAAATCAATATTTAAGAAATTATGCTTGAATATACAGGTAATTTTACTTACATTTTTAATGCACATAAATGTAGAGGTAACACTTGAGGTAAAGGTGACTGGAAAATCTCAAATTGAATATCCACACATACAAATAAAATGCACCGGATATTGACAAATCAACAGATAACAAGTAGGTTTATCCAATTAAAAATAAAGAGTAGGCTACTGTTGGTCATCTGGTGACGCTATTATAGGAGTTTTGTAAAGGGAGATCTTTTCTGACCAACTTATTACATATTGTTGAAGATACAACCACAGTAATGGGCAGCAAGAAAGCTGATAACTTGAGACCTGCCTGGAGTCCCCAGACCTTAATTCAGTTTATTTTCTAACTCACCCAGCTTTTGACCTCTCCCTGGGGGTTAGCTTTTGTGCAGTGGGATGGGGAAAATGGCTCTCCGTTTGACCCAAGAGGGTGACTGCATTACAGTGAGCAATTATTGGTCCATCTGTGCCTCCTATCACAAAGGATGCTGAGATTTCTGAGTGTCGCAGAAAGCCACCGATAGCATTGTATTATAAATAAACATATGTTTTGGATATAATTGGTTTGGATGTATCCTTGAAAGCTTTGTAAATCATTAAACAGGTCTGATGAGTTATTTTACAATTGATTGGAATTGATGAAGTGACAGAATCATAAGTGTTAGTTATTGGAAGGAGAGGAAGGCAATCCACAATTATAATAACATTACTTCTCTTTCTAAAATATAACATACGCACAAATACATGTGTAGGGTTCAGGAGAAAAGTAGCCTGATTAAAAAAAACAAACACACATAATGTTATCTTAATCTTTCCCAGCAATACATTTCTTTCTTTTTTTAACACTTCAAAAAACTGTTCATGTTGTTGTCACACTTGGACATAGAAATGCTTGATCTTATTCCAGATCTACACAAATGCCATAACTTTACTGTTGATCTTTAACACACACCAACAGCCCTGAAAAACTGCTGCATTATCAATATGAATGAAAGAGCTCCACACAGTAATTTCCATAACGTAGGGGATAACGTAATGACATTAGGTCTTAAAAGTTATCTCTGAGCCCCAGGTTGATAAGAAATATTGTTAACAAGTACAATCCATCTAATGAAAGCTCTCAAAACAGTGGCAAAAAAAAATCACTTAATTAACAGGCTTAGAAAGAGCAGCCAGTGCTTCGGCTGCTTTAATTCACTGCTGTGATACCTCGGGGACTCGTGCTCAATCAAAATGGCTGGAAATCGTTCCCGCCTGACAAGTGCACAGGTTACAATATAAGTCCGTGCAGACTAAGCCAACTCCCAAGTGTAACCTAGCACATATCCTTATTGCACTTGAGTGAGCACAGATTTGACAGTCTCTACAGAAAAAAAGGGTTCCGGCCTGGCAAGGAAGCAGCGCGCAGATGTCTTTTTATGTGCTTTTGAGTAGCACCATAATCTGCTAGTATTGGAGGTTAATTACTGCCGCTCTGGCAGAAATGACGGCATGCGGCACCATGCACGGCCTCACACGGGCCTCTCTAATAATGTTCCACATATTACTACTCAAACACATGAATTGCATTGGAAATATTTCAAAGAAGTTATAACTTTATGGAAATATTACTATAATATTAATTATTATTAAAAAAAAACAATACCCTCATGCCTTATAACCACGAGGTGTTACTTGGAGAAATATTGGACAGTTCTTTCCAAGATGGATATATATAAAATGGGTAAATTATTTTAAAGATAGATAATTTACACTTCCAAGATAAAACGCCCTTCATTTTCCAACTGTGTGCTTCATGCATTGTTTAAGATGATTAATCAATAAGCACTGTGGCTAATTTATAAACACTATGCAAAATTTCAGTATTCAATAATACTAGGCTGCTCAGCTCCGCAGAATCATGCTGCATTAAAATACTTGACTACAATGTAGCCCTGTGATAAATAAATAAATAAATACACTGTCCAAGTTCATTTTAACTTTAATCATATGAGTCTTACTGTATTACATATACTAGTAACATTAAAATGGTAAGGCATAATCTTAGAAATGAACTATAGTTTTTATAAATATCTGCATATGATGTAACTAATACAAAGTTTCTGCTTTAAGATGAACTTCCCCAAAATAAATTATATTTCTCCACTCACCTTTTGTAAGAGCTTTGAATTTTATTCCTTCACTTGACATCATGTTGAACAAAAAACATGTATAAAACTGAGTAAATTACTACTATAATTAGTATCTGCATGAAGATAATTTAATGCCAGCGGGGTACCTACACATTTCCAACTATAATCATTCTACAGCCTCGTTTTATACTCAGCTCAAGGGTAGCAAGGTGACCTTAAGCACTGATTTGGATCCAAATAAGCAAAGTTGTCTCCAATGTCAAGAAGAGAGCACACTTAGTTAGGCTTCAAGTAGCTTTAACTTAGATTTCTGTACCTAGTTTAATACAGTTTCTGTGCATTAGATCAACATGAAAGAAACAAGTATTTAATTCTGCTCTTATTCATCCATACATTGACTTTTATTCTACATTAGGCATTTGCTCTGCTGCAAGAAGGCAATGGCTCTCGTTATCTCTCATTACTTTCAGTTTATATTGTACTCCTCTTTGCATTGATACTTCCCCATGAACCTCTCAGCTCAGAGCACAATGAAAAAAAGTTATTTTATTTTTCTTAAAGCACTTCTGTAACTAAAATACTGCATGTTTTTTTGTGGCTGTTATGTAGCTTGCATAATTAAATACAGAGGGTGAGTTTGGGCTATGATAGATGCTTTGCTGTCATCAAGATGTTAAACTGAGTTTCAGAATCCAATAAGATGTACACTTTGTGCTCAGCTGTGTCGTTGGCCTCAGGGTGTAGCATCCTTTTGTCGAGGGAAAAGTGAATACTAGCGAAAGGTGTAGTATTGCTTGTACATGAGTCTTTGACTAAGCGCTGAGGAGCGTCAGTAGATAAAGCAGACAGTTGGGGGGTCTGCCTGAATGATGCTCATGATGTCCACTGACTTCCCATGGAAACAATACTGTCCCACCCAGAGTATTCACTTTTTCAGATAACCAGGGTTGCATTCGCTACCTATTGTTTTTTGTATATCTTGCCTGAGCTCTCTCCTTGATATCAATGTAGGGCACTGTTTATATATGTATGTGTATAAAGTGCACAAGAAGTAAAAAATGTACAGGTACATTCATATGGGCATACCGAATCATACACACCCCCACCAGAATGTATTCCAGAATGTACTTCAAATATCACAGCAATGTTCCAGTAATTCTTTGACTTTAAATACTTCCACAAAATACAGCTGCCTTAGGTTATAGATATTGATGCAGGACAGTGCCCTGTCTAGATGCCAAAAATATTCTATTTGCATCATTTTTGCAGCAGGATTGTGTAACTCATGTTTGAATTTCTGCTCTGGGTATTGCTCTGGAGAGGCCAGGTGCAGTAGTTCTGTGTAGCTGATTTTTATGAAATTGTTTTTCATCCAAGGCCATCGAGAGAACAGAAGGAGTCTGATAAAGTTGGGGGTACCTTAGTAACCTCATTGACGTCGATATAGTTGCTCTGCAACCAAGGGAGTATCTTCTATACTTTAGAGCTGAATACACTTTGGTGTTATTCTAAAATGCCTCTCTATAGAGGGAGAACATTTCTCCCTTTTAGATATTAATACATTGTGTTTGTGATTAATACAGTGTATGACCTTCTATTGTAGATTTAGAAGAGCTAAGCATGAAGCTCTACTTCTTTTATCAAACGCAGTACTGCAAAGAATCCTGTTCCACTGGATTCTTCAGTGTACAGATTTAAAAGACTCATAACACAAATTTAAGGTGATCGCCTGATATTTAATTTGTGAAATGGCTTCAGGGTTGTATAAACAAGCTTTTCGCAGCCCGTTTCATTCAGGCCTTGACTTGGACTGACTGAGCATCACATTTACCCAGCACCATGGCAACGTGCAGAGTCAGGAACATGCTCTGAAGAAATCAGTCAAAAGAGAAAAAACAACACATCGCATTATTAATTAAATCTACTTATCTACATGAATATAAAGGTTAGTTGACACCAAGAGGGAAATAAGGTATGCAGTAAGATTTTTTTTTTTTTTAAAGACATGAAAATGCACCATTAAGTGTATTGAAATGATTAGATTTTATTTTCTGTTGATACACTTAATATAAAGACTGACTTGAATTGCATTTTAGTGTCAGAGGACACAGTTTAAAAAACAGTAAAATTATTGAAATAGTTGGAACTTAACAGTCTGGTAATGTTCTGGCAAATTATGCTTAATTTAGCATATTTTACCATTTGTACTTGCATCATTACATTCAAATAACCTAAAATTTGATTGGAAGCCAATTGTCTAAAGGGTAGTGCTTTTAAGTTGAGAAAAAATGGTATAAAATACAAAATGCTTTCAGCTGAATTTATATTTTTTTGTGCTCTAAATCATCATTATATGGATTTTCCTATTATATAATATAATGAAAAACAACATTTTTTTTTAACAATAATTTCCTTTAATTCCTATATTTCTATAAGTAGTTATTCATACTATGTCTTGGTTGTTTTCAGTTGTTTTTTAACTGGAAGTTTGAGAGCCTCTGAACAGGACCAGGAGTGAAGATTCTCACTGTTTCAGAAAATATAATTCATTTCTCACTCCCTTGTAAATAAATTCAGTTAGAGTGTTTACAAGCATTTCATAGATATAGATTTTTTTTTTCAGAGCAACCGCACATTCTCCGTTGTGAAACAGTTTCAAAGGGTGAGCTTTCCACTTGAGAGATTAAGCCCCAGAGGCATGTACTGAGCTTTATCATACTCAAGATATAAGAATCACTAAATTTGGTACATATGACACCAATGTACAGTGTTGCTATTAAGCTTTATGTCTTATTCTGTCTCTATTCTAAGCTCAGCAAAGGTAGGGTATGTCTTCAAGGTTAGACTTTTCACATTCTGTTTTTCACTTGGGTAGATTATTGCTAGAGTTTATTTCTGAGCAGTGGTATAGTTGAGGACATATGCAAGTAATTGTGGAAGATTTTGTATATACCCTCACAATGCTGATTCCCGGGACGGCCTACACCTTGCGAAGCACTGAGCCAGGAGAGAAATATCTGAAACCACGATGCCCAGTTCAGACTGGATGGCCCAGACAAGGATTCTGCTTCCTTCTCTGGTTCTATCAGTTCTGTATCAACATGTGACATTTCCTACAGGAGTTACATATTCAACTGAAATGAAAGGCAGGAAATTCACTTGCAGGGTGCAATGCTACCGGGCACCTCTTATTGTTCTTCCACTGAAATATGTGTTTATTAAATGTTATTTTCTTTAAGACTGGCACGCGTTACAAAGACTGAAACCCAGAGCTGAAATAGCCTCTTCAATGCATGGCTCAATGATTCAAACTCTGCCCTAGGTCAAGGTGAATGGAGGTGAGTACAGGAAGTAAGTATGAGTAAAAAACAAACAAACAAACAAAACAGCCCATAGCAAAGGATTACTGGAGACATTTATTATCAGTAACATTCACTAGATAATGAACTTTACCCTTGCTATGTGAATTGCAGCCTTGTATTCTATTCCCATCATAATACAAATACAAGTCTTATAAAAACAATCTTATAAACATTACATTGATTGGAATATTTGAAATTGTAATGTTTGAAAGGAATACCACTTGTAATTGAGAAATATATAAATCCTACAGCAATAATGACAAAATGTCTAGTTTCACTACTTACATGAGAATGTCAGTACAATACAGAGACCTCACAGCTCTAAAGAAAACTTAAATGTACCGTAATTGGGATTCCGTGAGATTTTGAAGATTTGAGATTTGAGATTTCTACAATAGTCCAACTTGAGCATGAATGGTAATTGGCTACACTTCTGCTCAGCGTGTTACAACACATCTCACAGATGCATTTCAAGTTTCAAGATTTGAGGGAGTGTGCAATAGGCATGCTGACTGCAGGAATGTCCACCAGAGCTGCATAATATAGAAGGAATCATATATCATGACAAGTATCCCAGTTTTTTCTAATCCAGCATGCCATACAATCAGATAGGAATTTCATATTCCGAGAAGGTAATGCTCCACAAATATATGTATGCGAAATGTCAACCTAGTTTTTCTGTAAAGATAAATAAATATTGAGTAGCTCCACTGTATTTGCACTCTACTCTATACATACCAATGCGTATAACCATTAAAAAAAATACAGATACACAGAATGTACTATGAAGACTGTGAAGCCATTGAGTACAGAATCTGTTTTGCTAAATTCTGCAAGGGTCAAAGGTAGAGCTGAGATGTTCCTCATGAGGATGACGAGCCGCAGATGAGCTTCCCGGAGATGGATTCTGACAGTTTGTGCAGAAATTCTTCGGTTGTGCAAACCCACATGTCCTGAAGCTGTCTGGTCATGATACAAGGGACCAACACTTGACATGTTTATATTTTTGTACTATTTTCATGCAGGAAGTAGCTAGTACTACAGGGGTAGAAATGCAGCATTGCTTGATACACATAGTCCAGCACAATACCAAGGTTTTTCTACAATGTTATTATTGCCTCAAGAGGTATTAAAGTGTCCATTGGATACCAGCTGAACAATTCCCCTCATGATTATTCAAACCTTAGCAGCCAGAACGACAGACACCTGACAAGGCAAGTCTTGCTGTTTTTGGAAACGACAAGTGGCTTCCAAAGAAGGGGACGATGGCTGAATGGTTCGGACATGCACGAATTTCTCCCATCTTTTGGTTAATTTCATGCTCAGTATCTGCACATTGCGCTGCCCAATTGCTTACAAACTCCTAGTCGCTAAGCAACTTGGATCCACGTTATTCTAAGTGTGTATAATGTGTCTTGAAATTACAGAAGGATGGAGGAATCCCATTGTGATAGTAGGATGCAGTTTAGGGAGCCAGTTACAGTAAAGGGGAAGCTTAATTTAAAGGCTCTTCAAATATTTATAAACATGTATCTAATCAGTTATCCTCTATCCCAAACCTCAAAGGTAGACCAAGTTAGTTACTCTAAAAAGTCTGCAGTATTGTAACGCCCTATATTAAAGCTTTTGTCGATTTTGTTTTCTAAATCAATGTGCATGAAAGATGTCAGTATATGTGAATTGGGCTTCAAGACACTTCTTCACACAGAGAGGCATCACAATCTGAACAAACTCCCCAGTGATGTGGTAGATTCTGAAAATTTGGGAACATTCAAAAACAGACTGGATAGGATCCCTGGATCACTTAGTTATTAATGGACACCAAATGAGCACGATGGGGCGAATGGCCTCCTCTCGATTGTAAACTTTCTTATGTTCTTCTTATGTTCTTATCTTCAGCTCGCATACACTGCGTGTGTGTCCTGAGCTCTGCTTCGGTGGTTTGTCTCCTCCTGTAGTGTGGAGCTGTGTGGACAGGCTTTCAAGTCGCTCTTGTTGTGGCTTCCATGGTCTGGTTTGCAACAGGGTCAGAATTAATAACGCCACTTTAGTTTTCTGAATTCACAGGGTGCGTAGAAAGAGATGAGAGGCTCACAAACTAGACCATCACTGGTAGATTAATCCAGAAATGAGTTTATGTAAACAGTAGTTGCATTAAACAAAATGTTTTATGCCTTTACCAAATTATGGAGCCCACAGATACAGGGTTAACAGTATAAGTGAGTACACGTTACACAGAAAAGTCCCAAAAGCAAGGACTTTTGTACACTCAACAGTCCTTCAGCAGGGCTTAATGGGACAGTAAGTGATAAAGATTGTGTACTTCAGCCATGGCATCACATAAATCAGTTTCTGACTTGTCCTTTACAATATAGGTGATAAGAAAACACATTCTGTTGTGTAGTGTTATCGTGACGTTGTTTGTACAGATTCATACTGTCTTTCTACCCACTATTCAAGTAGGTTTATATAAAACTTTGAATGACAGTGCTTATGGGGAGGGGGGGATACATGAATACAGCATGACGAAAAGACAGCTCCTCCAGAAATAAAATAGAGAGGCAGCAGTCACCCACCTGACCACCGAGCGACTAAGACTACACAAACTGCTAGTTAAAATAGCTTTGTTTAATATCTGAGACACTTCCACATATATGGGGCACTATAATAAATTTTAATTGATTGATTGATAGAATGATTGATACATTGATTTTGCATTTTTATTATGCTGGTTGTTTTTATCTGCTGAGAAAGAATGCAAACAGGTACATTATGTAACATGAGGAACTGAAAGGTCCTTAAGTGTCAGAAATGTAAAACACTAGTCTGATGTGAACTACTGTGTGTCAGAATACATATATACAATGCCTAAACTGTAAAGAGCATTAACAAATCAGCAGATGATTAATAGGAATATCACTGTACCAGAAATAAAATGGAGAATACGAAACCACAGCCAACATTGTTCTGTGTTCCCTTAATCTGATCCTAACAGACGGAGACCCATAACATTATCATCACATTGTTTAGATTTTTGTTTGGTCAGACAGTGCATGCCCTTAATGCACGCCGTTGTTCGAATGCAGCTGACCCTGTCCCTCAAGACGTGCCACTGGAGGAACACGCTTTGGCTTTATCTGTAGACATTGCATGCTATGTCACAAAGTCAAGGTGTACGGAAACCCAGGCAGTGAAAACGTCCAGTCTGAAGCTCCGCTCTTCAACCCCTGGGGCAAGTCTGAAAGTAACAACATGACTATTTAAGTAAGCCTGCGTAGTACACATTTGAAAGTCTAAGCTATTATTTATCATATAAAGGTGACATTTTCAACACTGAATGGAGAATGAGTGCAAGGAGGTCATTTGTAAGAACCAAGACCTTATTTTAGCAAGATACAATTCTGCTTGTCATCCTTCTCTGTTTCAGGGGTTTATCTTTTCTCTGGCAGAGAAACTCACATTTATCTTTAAGCCTATTTCCAGTCTTCATGCGAGGTGTCACATTGGAGGATTAAAGGAAAGGAAAGACTCGAGGTCACTTTCGGAAATTTCTCAAGAGTGCCATGTCTGTTTGGGACAGATTAGCCTGCTGGTAGGATGGAAGTTGACATCATGATAGCTCATGAATTATTGACATGCTTTCCAGAACACTATGAATCACACATAAATATAACCGATGATGGTTTATAAATCTTATTATTCACCAAGTTAAGATAGATTTTTGTTTTAAAGAAGTAATTTACAAATGACTGGTTTTGCACTGCTGTAAAACTGACAGTGAAAGAATAATTCATTTGAGAACATAACTCCTAATCTGGATTGTGTCATCACCACTTGACTGGATGGCAAGATCAGTGTATCATATGTGGGTCTGAGCTCCCACTGCAACCTTGCACCACAGGCGCTCCTCTGAGGGGTCCACACCACACAGCTCAACCCAGTAGAGTGATGAACCAGCAATGCCAAAAGCCCAGATCTCTTAATGCAGGAGGCTTATACACTCTACTGGTTACACAGAGTGGTGACGTCACACACAATGAACTCAACAACACAACGAGCCTACAATAGAAAAATGTCTCTCGATGTTACGCACTTGTTTTGTGCCCTTTAGCTCTTGCATATATTCCAGTGATACCACACATTTGCAGCAGACATTAGTTCGGTCAAATTTCTGTCAAATGTATGATGACAGAAGGCTGTTCACCCCAGGCTCACAGTACGCCATAAGGACATGAAGTTGGATCAACAGCAAAGGCATTACATATGCACAGGCACTGCTTTTCACATTGTTTTTTTCAATTGAAATTCAACAGATTAGATTTCCCTACAGCCACTCCACATAGTAATCAAATTCACAATTAAGAAATCATTATGCTTTGACTAGTCAGAAAAAAAAGACTTAATAGATTAATAGAAACATTCAGAGACCTAAACCTAAATGTATCTTTGGACCACAATAGTATATCAATAATAGACCAACATTTATTATCAGAAAAACACAGAAAACATAAAGCTGAGATTGACAGCTATGAGACAGTGTCCTCCAGTAAAAAAAACATAAGGGGGAAGAAAATGATTAACACTGACGATGTTATTTTCAATTGACAGAGGAATCTGTTCATGCTAATATTCCCCTGGAAAAAACTGTGCTTTTCTGGACAAATGTAAAAAATGGGGGAACAATTCCTACAGCAGGTCAATTGAGAAGGGAATATCTACCCCAGATTGCTGATTGCACAAGACAAAATTTGTACAAATGGTATAGATGTTTTGACAATGTATCTGCCATTACTGATGAGTTTGCAGATGTTTCACACTTTTTGTTTGTTCTCCACGGACTATCGAATACATCTGAACTGAAAGTAATTTAATCTGAGACAGTTACTGCACTCTGTGCGTTACTCATCGGTGGCACAGGGCATTGTGAAAGGCAATCCAACACGAAGGCTGTATTTTACCCATAATGCCCCACCTTGCATACCACGATGGGAAACTTGGTATTCTGGGCAGGGCTTCCTGGAAAAGGAAATCAGACACTGTAGTGTTAAAGGACCTCCAGAAATCACTTAATCACAATCTCCCTTAATGCATGATATGCATATGGATTGTATTCAGTGGTTTGAAAGACGTGAAGTGTGAAAATATGATAATATATGTAATACTTAATAATACATTGAACTCTGCTCAAACCCAAAACAGAAGTGCATGTTTAAAATTCTAAGTGCAATAAGTTGTTAACTAATTATACAAATAAGTTTGTTACCATGGCAGAATGCAGTGACATCCCCCTTATTGTGTCATTTGACATGGTCTTGAATGTTTCAGGAAAGACATGATTAAGTAACTCTGGAAATGAGGAAACCCTTTTTGTGGCACTTTTCCAAGTGAAGAAAATGTATTTAGAAAGAGAATAATGCGCTGATGAGCTGAGTAGTGAAATTGTATCAGAGCTAATTAAGTACAGGAAATTGCACTGTAATCCATATCCTTCACGAAGCTGGCTGCACAATACGCAGTCTCACAGGACTGCCAGGTGCACAACCCCACTCCTCACAGGAGAGAACCAGCACGCTGCCATTGGTCGTTTATATTTCAAGTAATTGAGTCCTCTAAGCTCACAGTAAAAATAAGCACTTTTTCCACAATATAGACTGCCTTAAGAGACTATTCCCTTCCACATAGTGTGGTAACTGTTTTACTTTTTGGCATTCAGTTCTAACACTGCCTATCACTGGTGTGGGGAGGGGGGGATACCTGACTCTTCAATTACTATACATGAGAAGAAAACCATGTTCCCCCCAGGAAAGACAGTGATGTCAGAGTCACAGTCCAACATCCAAGCTGAACAGGTACACTATTTAATAATACAAACAAAAACTGTACACAGTGCCAATAAGCATTGATATTATTTTACAAACACCTTCATGTTTTTCCATTTTATTTCAGTGCTGGACTTTGTTTTATCTTATTATTCTATCCACCCCATTTTTAGAGAATATTGCATTGTGCTACTTTGCACTCTTGTCATTTTAGTGGGTGATATTTGTATGTTTATGTTATTCTTACTATAGAAATTAAATCTGGAAATATATATTTAATATCCTCCCTTCTTTGTCTCTCTACGCACGGTTAGCATTAGCCCTAACTAGTCAATTTTAGACGGACTATCTCATGGCAAGGAACACACTATACTATTTATTTAAATGTGTGATTATTGAAAACATGATTTCATATAACCTCTTTATAAAAATGTGTTTTATCCGTTTACAAAGATATGCTTGTGCTTTTAGAAAAGCCTTGTGGCTTAAAATGCTAGAAGAGCATTTCAGGTTCTTCTGTGAGGTTGATTAGTTTGGATTAAATCTCACTTGGAAGTCATTTTAATTGCCTCTACTGTACCCGACCTGACAGCGACTCCAGTCTGTGTACGGGAGACAATGCTTTGCTTAAAAGGATTCAAAGTTTAAATCATGCATAACTGTGTTTAGGAAAAGGACCCCAAGAGTTCTCAGTAAACCTTCCTTCACCATTGCTTTGAGGACTCCGGTGAAGACAATGCCTATATTTGTCTTCTGGATATCGAAGCCCTAGGGAAACAAGCGAAAATCAAAACTGAGCATTTGTCGTGATTATTCAGATGACCCATCGATGTCCTCAAACAGCATGTCTCGAAGAGAAACAGTACCTTTTGATACATCCCGCCAGCTTCTGTTTTGGTCCCGTGCTCTGCTATGCATGAACACACGGAAAACACTCAGTCACACTCATTGCATGCAGTCACTTCACATCAGGAACATATGTGTTTGCATTGTGAAATTAAATTTTAAGAAAGGTAAGACATACATTGTAAATCTTGATAAACTGGTTGCTGGGATTGGACTGTTTTGCACCACAGTGAACCATGTCAAAGTAATTGGAATGTAAACAGCCACTTGAAATAATACCAATAATTACATCTTTCAGAAAATGCTTTTTTTTCGTTGAAGTTAACTCTAGCATACATTGGTATTGATTGAAATAGGGGGTGATAATTTAGTCCATTGAACAGGGCTCTGGCTCAATACGATTGTGGAGATCAATATTCATAGTTTACGGATTGTGAAAAAAGAAAAAGATGGCAAATTTCATTTCATTGTCCCTGAGGTTAATTGAGTGGAAACCATTCATCTCATGACACAATCTTTACAAATACAATGCATACATTTAGATTTTTACATACTTAATTCTTCAGACACAGTAGATTAACATATATTATTAAACATGATATAATTTGTTTTTTTCTTGAGAGCAGTATGATCCTGACATTCATATACACTCACCTAAAGGATTATTAGGAACACCATACTAATACTGTGTTTGACCCCCTTTCGCCTTCAGAACTGCCTTAATTCTACATGGCATTGATTCAACAAGGTGCTGAAATGTTTAGAAATGTTGGCCCATATTGATAGGATAGCATCTTGCAGTTGATGGAGATTTGTGGGATGCACATCCAGGGCACGAAGCTCCCGTTCCACCACATCCCAAAGATGCTCTATTGGGTTGAGATCTGGTGACTGTGGGGGCCAGTTTAGTACAGTGAACTCACTGTCATGTTCAAGAAACCAATTTGAAATGATTCGACCTTTGTGACATGGTGCATTATCCTGCTGGAAGTAGCCATCAGAGGATGGGTACATGGTGGTCATAAAGGGATGGACATGGTCAGAAACAATGCTCAGGTAGGCCGTGGCATTTAAACGATACCCAATTAGCACTAAGGGGCCTAAAGTGTGTCAAGAAAACATCCCCCACACCATTACACCACCACCACCAGCCTGCACAGTGGTAACAAGGCATGATGGATCCATGTTCTCATTCTGTTTACGCCAAATTCTGACTCTACCATCTGAATGTCTCAACAGAAATCGAGACTCATCAGACCAGGCAACATTTTTCCAGTCTTCAACTGTCCAATTTTGGTGAGCTTGTGCAAATTGTAGCCTCTTTTTCCTATTTGTAGTGGAGATGAGTGGTACCCGGTGGGGTCTTCTGCTGTTGTAGCCCATCCGCCTCAAGGTTGTACGTGTTGTGGCTTCACAAATGCTTTGCTGCATACCTCGGTCGTAACGAGTGGTTATTTCAGTCAAAGTTGCTCTTCTATCAGCTTGAATCAGTCGGCCCATTCTCCTCTGACCTCTAGCATCAACAAGGCATTTTCGCCCACAGGACTGCCGCATACTGGATGTTTTTCCCTTTTCACACCATTCTTTGTAAACCCTAGAAATGGTTGTGCGTGAAAATCCCAGTAACTGAGCAGATTGTGAAATACTCAGACCGGCCCGTCTGGCACCAACAACCATGCCACACTCAAAATTGCTTAAATCACCTTTCTTTCCCATTCAGACATTCAGTTTGGAGTTCAGGAGATTGTCTTGACCAGGACCACACCCCTAAATGCATTGAAGCAACTGCCATGTGATTGGTTGGTTAGATAATTGCATTAATGAGAAATTGAACAGGTGTTCCTAATAATCCTTTAGGTGAGTGTATGTTTATGCAGAATACAAATGTAAACTTACATACATGGTGTGACAGGAGACCCTCACATGGGTTGCATGGACATTGAATGTTCCCTATGAGATTATTTACAATTGAATGCACTTACCTGAAAGGCAAAAAGGGCCAGTAAAGATCCAGGGTCAGGACATGCAAAGAAGAAATGAATAATTAGTAATTGATATCTATGTGTGTGTGTGTATGTCCGTTTGTTTGAATGACAAAGCAATAAACAATTATATCTAATGGGATCCCATGCATTTAATCTATTCATTGTCGCTAACTATTATTAGTACTATTTCACCAATTACATCTAAACATTCTGTTAATTGCTGCCTTAATTATGATTGACACATTTTGTTTTAGGTTAACAAGATAATTGTAATGGCTATTGATTTAATCACCTGTGCACCATTTAAAAGGAGAGTGACGTTAGCCAGTCGGGAGTGGCCATCTGAAGGCTGAGCAAAATGGACGTGCTTCACCATCAGGAGTGCTTCCTTAATCTCTTTTTTTGTTTTGTGGGTATTTTGACTTCGTGTCCTGCACTTGAAAGACCTGGATTATGGTTGTGTTTGACTGAGCTGTTTAGCTTTTGAAGACCCTTGTCACTGTAAATAAAACTGCACTTCTTATTTCACCGCAACTCTGAGTCTCCTGGTAATTTGTATGCCCAGGCAACGGCCAGCCTGCGACACATGGATTCAGGTTTTTAGGTTTTTTGCAAAAGTCAGACAATCTGAGGAAAATCTGATGAGCAGAGACCTGTCAAATGCAATTTGATGTTGATAAGAACAATAGGGTACATACAGGCAAAAATAACATACATCTTAAATATCAAACCGGAAATCCTGAAATATCAGACGAAAACAACGAGCAAGATCTAGCATTATATGTTGTCATCACTTTCCTATTTCTAGACAACTTGGAGAAGCAAAGAATAACAATAATATAGACCACATATAGTAAGAAGTTTAGATGTTAAATAAAGTGAAGTATTGCTAAAACTGTGCACGTTTCACATTTGGAGTATTGTGTGCCTTCTTCTCTAGATGGATATTTCTGATCTGGAAAGAGTACAAAGCTGAGCCATCAGCAGTGTAATTCCTGGTCTGAAATTAATGTCATGGTCTGACATTTTTTTAAACCAAGAATATATTTAGCCTGAAGACTACGTGGGGATTGATTTGGTCAAAATCTCAAGGAGTAATGGACAATCTCGGTTCAAGGAACAGCTTCAGAATTGATGATACAAGGACCCAAAGACAGAAGTCGAACGTCTAGAAGTCAAGCTGAATCATTTGGAATATCCAAGAACCATATTTTTCTTTTGTGGATCACTAAGCTACTAGCAATCAACCAAACAAGATGTGCTGAACGGCCTCCACTCGTCTTCTATAATCTCTCTAGTTCCTCTATTCTTATGTTCTAAAACCTGCGAGCCTGGTCTGGTGTTTGTGGATAGAAAAGTATTTGTTAGTCATTGGGGAAGTTCAGACATAAAAAGCAACTATTAAAAATTAAAACCAACCAGACTTACAGTATGCATCCTTAAACAGAACATTTATAATTTATTTGCCAATCTATGCAATCACTATTCTTCCTCAGTCCTTTCACCAAAGACATGGAATATATACATTAGTATACGAAGCTGTTTTGTAATTCTGAATACCTTCAGTGGCCAATAAAACAAAGTTTGTGAGGTTGTGTAATACCATGGAACAAAAATATTTGTTTTATTGCTGACTCAGGCTGTTATCTCTGCTCCTTGAATGATACCTGACACTGATTGCCTGTTCACGTGTAACAGTTTACCTTTCTGACAATAGACTGAAAAGACAAACGTCTTTTGCTCAATACTAACTGATGCATAAATACTTTATAACTCAGCAGTAAACAAAGTGGTCCTGAAAGAAGCTGAAGTGAAGGCAGTTAAACATATCCACCTGGGTATTGTGTTTCAAGGAATTCTAATCTTAAACTGTAAAAGCTGATGCCACAGGAGAGGCGTCTCACAGTTCTGAAAGCAGGGACGGGACAGCAATCTGAGATACAAAGGAACCTGTCTTCCACTTCATCACATTCGATCTCACAGGAGATATACTTTAAATTCCCTGAAAAGGAATTTGTTTCCAACTGAAAGACTAATTTAGTTCCTTTCCATTAAACATTTACACCAGCCTGGAATTTCCTGCAAAGTGCTGGATAGTGTGGCATGGAAATCTGATTTCTCTTTATATTACTCAATGAGTCTTATTGACTTAACCCTATTAAAACAGACTTCAATGTACTTCTCTTCAAAATATACAGTTTTTGAACACTGTTACAGGCTAAACTAAAATGACCATTCGCCATACTATAGCAAAGCTAACCTTCGTGTGTGGATATGAGAATCATTTCAATTGAAATACCCTTTTCTGTGTACAGTGTGGTGGTTATTAATGTATTTTTATCCCAATATACTCCTTATTCCTCTAGGTTTAAATACACAGAATCACAGAATAAACAACTATCTTCCAAGCAGAGGATAAGGTGTGAGACTCAGATATACACAGTCTCCTTTTATGTTTTTTTTTAAGTATGTCCACATATGCCATGATTTACTGATGGTGTGGTGACGAGGAACAACACGATCCAAACGCAATGAAAATTACTGTATTTCCTTCAATGTCCAGCCCTCTACTGCAGCCGCATGTGGCCGATTTAATTTGCAAAGCTTTTCGGAATGCTATTCATATAATCTAGAACTGACTAATTATCTGATCCGCTGCATGCTCCATAAATAATGTATCCCATCATTTTTTACACTGATTAACCAAATTAATGAGGTTTTAAGTGCTCCTTTGACTAACAGATTTACAAAACCCTTCACATTTGTATACTCTCCGTTTCTGTACTCTACAGGCCGTTCACAGTAAAAACCCACAGCAATTGCTGGCGGATGCCTCGGCTGCTGGGAGGTAATGTGGCGCTCGCTCTGCACTAGAAAACCAGGGACAAGAGGGTCATTAAAACAACAGGACAGCAAACACTTTTGAGACCTTTAAATTAGGCTGAAGGGTAAGAGTTAATTTATACTATGCATGCCAGAAAGCTGGTGCTTTTAAAAAAAAATCCTAAGATTGCTATGAATAGCCATTTGCCTTAGCCTTGAACTCTGAAGTCACTGTGCTCCTCCTAACTACAGGGAAGCTGGCTCGTGTGATTTTATTAGCCTGTAAATAACCCAGAATTAAAGGAAATGGGCCCATAATATACTCAAAGGTCTTTAAAAGGTAGCTGGGGTGAAGCAGTTGATAAGGAACTGTCCTCCATATTATCACTCTAATTGCCCCTGTAATTCTGTGTGATTTACAGTTTAATTAGTAAATCAATCAGAATTGTATTGCCTGGTTAGGCACTTATTTACCCCTCTGATCGCATCCACTCAGAATCCCCTCCTATTTTTGGTTATCTTTGTGTGTCAGTCACAATTACAAGGCACATTTGTGAGATCTGCCTGGTGTATACACTGTCCTTACGATCACCCCTCTAGTCCTATCATCTGGGGTTGTTTACGCATCTTAATCAACTTCAAATTAAATATTCACATTCCCCAAACAAAAGCTGGAGACCAGTCAATCCATTCAAAATAGCTATAGATCTTATTCAGGCATTGGAGTTAGCCTATTGATTCCCTCCCAACACTTAGATTTTTGTTTTCAGGTGATATTGAAGATTTAAATGATAAAAAACAACAACAGTTTATTATTGCATGACAGAATTAGCTCTATTGATTAACCATTAGATGTAGCGCAGTATAAAAAATGGGCTAGGCGTCATGCTATCTCTTTTGCACAGATAACCTCTAATGCCGTACTACAGTCAAATTGAAAAAATCTGTTGCCTAATTTGTTTAATTTAAGAAAGCACTGCATTTAAATTAGGAATGTAGTGACTCCATTATATTCTGTATTATCACTATATTTTAAAGGAGCAGCGCACAGCAGGTGAATAAAGCAGTCTGCGATGTGTACTAGCAGACAGTGGTATAACATTGCAATCACACTCAATATTGTAGCTCTTGAAGCCCAATTTCCATTTGTGTCCCCGGGTCCGTGTGTCCCTGCTGATCTGGAAAAGCTCCTCTGGTTTAATGTGGTCGATGCCTTTCATGATTTTGAAGACTTGAATCAAGTCCCCACGTAGTCTCCTCTGTTTTAAATTCTGCTAATCCCTTTAGAACCTCCTCCTCATTTATCCTGATCTGTCTTAGGATTTGCCTGGACTGATTGTTAACCTGTGGCATGTCATCTTTTGTGAAAACCTCTGTGAAATACTCATTTAGATCATTTGCCACATCTTGTTAATTTTACAAGATACTTCAGTTTTTGCCCTTTATCTGTTTCACTGCCTCCTTTATTGACCTCTTGCTGTTGTAGTATTGAAAACAGCTCTTTGCATTAGTTTTAGCTCCAAGAGCTATGTTTCTTTTCATTTCCGTCTTTGCTTTGCAGTTCAACATATTATTTGTATTTTGTTTTGTCTCCTTCCCTTTTGTATGCACTACAACATTTGATTTCTATTAAACCATTTTGGCCAGTGTTTTTTGGTCCTCAATTTGCTAAATTTTGGTACAAATGTCTCCTGAGCCTCAAGTAGTACAGTGAGGGAAAAAAGTATTTGATCCCCTGCTGATTTTGTACGTTTGCCCACTGACAAAGAAATGATCAGTCTATAATTTTAATGGTAGGTGTATTTTAATAGTGAGAGACAGAATAACAACAAAAAAATCCAGAAAAACTCATTTCAAAAAAGTTATAAATTGATTTGCATGTTAATGAGGGAAATAAGTATTTGATCCCCTATCAATCAGCAGGATTTCTGGCTCCCAGGTGTCTTTTATACAGGTAACGAGCTGAGATTAGGAGCACTCTCTTAAAGGGAGAGCTCCTAATCTCAGCTCGTTACCTGTATAACGGGGATCAAATACTTATTTATAACTTTTTTGAAATGCGTTTTTCTGGATTTTTTTGTTGTTCTGTCTCTAACTGTTAAAATACACCTACCATTAAAATTATAGACTGATCATTTCTTTGTCAGTGGGCAAACGTACAAAATCAGCAGGGGATCAAATACTTTTTTCGCTCACTGTATATTCTTAAAATATACCCATCCACTTTCAACTGAATCTGTATCCAGTGTACCCCAGTCTACCTCTTCTAAGTGTCGCCTCATACCTCAAGGTTTGCTTTTCTAAAATTGTAGACCATTGTTTTAGACTTGGTCCTTGTTTTTGAAAGTATGCCTCAAAGCTAACCATATTGTGATCACAGTTTGCCATTGGTTCCCCAACTAGTGTCCCTCTGACTCTATCTTGGTCATTTGAAAATATCAAGTCAACCAATCAATAAATTTTTATTTCTATAGCGCCTCTGACTCGGGGGGGGGGGGTCTCATTCAGACGGTTACAGTTTATCACTCAGTTTAGATTGGATTTCTTTGCAAATAGGCTTGTTTTGTTCAGAACAACCTAACGATTAATCCAGTATATATTATTTGAAGTTCTATTAAACACAAATAAGTTTAGATCCAGTGATGTAAGATCGTTGTGTATTAGTACACTGTAAACAGTTTTCCATCTTGACATGTTGAGCTCTCTACAGGTGTGTGTTGCTTCTACCAAAGCGTGGATGGTCTTGTTTTTATCAGTAGACTGTCTGGTTGCAGAATATGTCATAATTGTCAATATTTTCTGAGATTTGGTATTCCTACTCAGACCATTTCAGAATGCGGGGTTGGGGAGGGAGGTAAATATGCAGTGGGGGTATAAAAAACACATTTCTCACATCAGAGAATGCTCCACATCATTATATGCTTTCATGGGAAACCAATATTTGTGTATTTGTTCTATGCTTTAATTTCAAAGTACATTGAAACATTAAACTGGATACATTTCAATACAAATTGGAAAAATGTAGGTGTTCTAAAACTTTTGACCGGTAGTGTGTGTGTGTACATATATATGTAGACATGCTTGACTAATACAATGGCTGAACAGTATCTAAAACAGAGATTGTTGTGTTTTTGCCAAACACATGACCTTAACCTCTATACTTTGAAGAGGATTTAGTCTCTTGGTTTGCTGGAAAATCTGGATTTGAACTTTCTGAATGTCCTCCACAGGGATATACCAAGGCTACATTTGGATATGTTATCTAAATTAATGTGTATTGTTTTGTGTATTGTAATTAAGACAGCAATACAATTGTTGTTCAGTTCAAGTCCTCTGTGCTGCTTCTCTGCAGTGCCTTTTATAACTTTTGTGAATTAAATATTGTAATTGGAATAGTGTTATAAATATGTAAACCCTAATCAGTTTAGATTCTTAAAAAAAAAGGCAGTTGCACAAAATTAGTTACCGTGGGCTATGCTCTATTATGTACAACTCCAGAGATTCAGTGCCTCTGAAGCCCTTAAATGAGCTGTCAAACCAGAATGAGTTTCTGTCTCTAGGGTCTGGGACAGGAGCATACCCAGGACTGTGCATAAATCTACTGTCATCAAACTTGAAACGAGTGGCGATCTGCCTCATGATTTGGATTATTAATGCATGTTTTCTGCAATGTATGCCAGGAGCTGGTGCTTAACTCAGTGTCATTTTACAAAATTTGACTAAGAATCAAAGTAGGTTGTTCATTTTTCTTTTAATGCTTATTACCCTTGACACCCAACTAGATTTCAACTGAACTTAATTTATTTTCTCAAAGTGAAAAAAAAAAAAATATATATATAGATGTGAAAAATCAAAGGCTTGAAACTTGCTTAATTAATGGAAAATAAGACGACTGCCTTGCAATGAACATTAGAGAATTATATTTTTTTAAATAGTAGATGTGATATTCTATTTGAACCACAATTCAAGGCATATAATAAACCTCACTTAAGTCATAATAAGTTTTTAATATGTGATTAAAAATGATTTGTTATGGAGCTAGATAAAAGAACGACAATTAAACTTGCTTCTTTTTATTTTATTATGATTGAACATAGTGTAATTTATGAAACAATGAAACAAAGATTGCTCAATACCAGTTAGATCTTAAAACCAGTCAACTATATATAAATACACACACACACATACGTAACACCGTCTTTTAAGGAATATTTTGAGTATCTATATGTATCTAAAGAGATACATTTTATCCTTCAGTGAGAGTATGATAATCCAAACTTCTACTATGTGTAGAAATCAATTAACAATAGTGTGTTCTTCAGAAGACAATTGGTTATTGTGGTGCCACCTTGTGGCTGGAGGACTAAATTACATGTAAATTGAGATAACTGCCCCCAGCTCCACAATCCCAGTTCTACTCTGCTTACTGTGGGACTGTGATGTATTCCTGTAGATAAATAATAAAGGTTTGGTTCGAGGTATATTGTAAAGTGGTTGCCATGGCTATACTGCACACAACGGCAGCACTCGCGGTGCGAAGAGGTTTACTCCTCCGTCTGCAGCTGCTTAAGAATGGCTGAGGTTCCCTTAGGAAATGTGGAAAAAAAAATACTTATTGGGAATCACGCAAGTGAAATGGTGCCAGCTTAACACAGAGAGATATTTAATTAAATAATAATAAACAGTTTAATTAATTATCTTCACAATCAATAAATGTTGATTAAGAGTTTAAAGCAAATAACAGAATATGGAGTGAAGTGGTAGAGAAGAGATTTTATACTGTAGTTCCATGGGGACATCTGACAATAGGCATATTCAGTAATTATATCATAAGGGTTCCAAACATTACGTTGTCATCTTCATCACATTGAGAGAACATTAATATTTACATTAACAGCTTATGTGATGTAGGCAGAAAACAATATCATAGTGATTTTGAACATTATAGTGAATACAGATTTACATGTAAAGAACAAAGACATTGTTTAAATACGGAGCACAGCTTAGCACAGGGGGAGTCACTTTTATTACACTTTGACTTTTTTTTACTAATATGGGTGCCTTATTGAACTGGCGTCCCGTCCTGGGTGTATTCCTGCCTATGCCTACCGTGATCGGCTCCGTCTTCCCCGTGACCCTCGCCAGGATAAGTGGTTTCGAAGATGGATGGTTGGATGGATGGATGGTGCCTTATTGACCAACCCCCCCAACACAAGATGTTTGTAGTAATCCTTTTGAAAAATAAGCTTTCTTCAAATAATAAGTAAATGTAAGATTGTATAATGCACAGAGATTGTCTCAAATTATTTTCTAA
The DNA here is from genome assembly GCF_036373705.1 of Amia ocellicauda. Lineage (NCBI taxonomy): Eukaryota > Metazoa > Chordata > Actinopteri > Amiiformes > Amiidae > Amia > Amia ocellicauda. The sequence goes on along the minus strand of NC_089862.1, from coordinate 36,314,004 downwards.
CTGCCTCAGATCTGCACAAGCAAATGCTTGAGTAAAATAAAGTTGTACTTTTATTACCCCCAAGCCATGAGTGTTTGTATAAGGGAGTCCTGTTCATCGCCTGTTGTTTGTTTTATGGGTTTGAGCAAACATTTTAAATATTGGCACAATCACATGAACATTGCAGACTATTGGAGTGGCATACATACCTTTGTCTCCTGGAGTTTCACACAGAAATGTGTCCATGACTGTTTTCTCTTCCGGCGCCAGATTCTTGGCTAATAACTTTAATTGCATGTCATCTATGCCAGCATACTAGGCTTGGTCAGTGGGTGGTGACAGTTCTGCTACTGGCACTTTGTTGAAGACCAATGTCTTAAGTGATCTTGCTTAATATGCTGCCTGAAGTGCATCTTCTGTGGGAGGTAAAATAAATCTATGAGTTTTGTCTCTTGTTGGAACATATTAATAGGAGAAACTGGTGAATACAGATGGTACACAGATCCCAAGTTCTCAAGGAGATTTTTAAAGGTTTTGCATCATCAAGGTTTTAAAAGACTTAATGGGATAAGGACTGCATTGTGTCTCTAGTTAATTTTATTCAACAGCTTAGCAGAGACATTTGATCTGGCATAATTGTGAGATCAGAGTTCAAAGAAACACTCTTGCATTGCACGTTGTTGCATGCTGTGATACAGGCAGTTCATGCTATGGCATTGTAAAAACAATAAAACACAAACAAGCGAGTACACACGGCATCTGTACAACCTTGGGCAAAGTGATCTAACAGCAGACACAGTTCAAAGCCCTTGTGCGCCACGTCTATACACCAACCTCTGCCATTGCTACCCAACATGACATCAGAAGCAAACTGGTCTAAAAATACATCAGAAAGGTCTTTAAATTTGCTTCCAAGATTGAATACCCTTAGGGACCATATCCGGATGCCTCACTTCTACGCCCAGGTATGTATTATTGTCCTTAAACATGTGGCAATTTATTTATTTATGTGTTTACTTTATCAGGAAATGTACCCAGAGAGGCCAAAATCTCATTTACAATGGGGTCCTGGAGCATTAAACACACGGTACAAAACCTCAATCAACACAATAAAATGTGAGGTTCAGTAATTAAATGTTTACTCTGTTATATGTGAATTGAATGATGTCATATTTAAGTAGAAAACATTTACACAGACATAAATCCTAAATTGCATTTTAGTAACCTTTCAGGCAGATATTACAGTTATTCACTCATTAGTCCAACGTCAGCATAACAAGCTGTAAGAAAACGACAAGAAAATCTCATGAGACAGGGCACAGCTTAATGTAATGACCCTATAGGTCAGCAGTTGCTAAAAGCAAAAGTACCTCTCTAAACCAATGTGAAGGCACCTTTTCGGATTATGCTACCACATTAGAAGGAATCACAGTTTGTAAATGGGGGCGAAAGAGAAAATGGAAAAGCAGTATAATTTTAGAGTAATGACCTACTGAACCCTATCTCTCCTGATGCAATTCTTTGATCAAATTGGGTCTTGTATATTCTTTCCTACTTTTGTATGTTATCTATTTATTTACACTAGTAATAAAAACCCTACTGAAAGGAAGATATACTTGTTTGCAAATGTATAATATCTGTTGGATCTCGATTATAACTGTTATGTTTTCCAGGTGTTTTATTTAGTTATTTATTTATTTAGAAATTAACATCCCCCTCTCACTAAGAAGTCTTATAACTAATTGCCAGCAACTGATAAGTTGGGCAATGATAATTTGTAAGATACTAGAAAGTGTACAGTAGGTGAGTTACCTTGACTCCAAGCAATAAAGTAAAAAACTAATTAAATCAAGCAATCGAGGCTGCGGCTGACTTTAATCCCAAAGGGAAACAGTGCAGATACATCATTTAGAAGATATGTTTTTTGGCAGAGTTACAGCAAGCAAAAGTTTTGTTCCAATGAGGCACAAATGTGTTGGGAACCAAACCATGAAGATTGGTCACAGCAATACTGGAGGTGTTATGGACAGATGCATTATTATACTATTTCATTAGCAGTTCAAATGCTACAGACAGTGTTGTATACTTCTTTCAGAAAAAAGAGAAAGTTTCTAGTGAAAAAACCTTAAACGGGTGAAGGGAGGTGAAGTTATTTTGTTTGTTTTGTTTTTCAACTTCATTGTAGCACCTATTACCTGATGTGCTCTCTCTATATCTTAAACCCCACTCCTATCCAACACAAAAAGATAAACCAGGTTCTTCACTCATCCTAATTCACACGCAAATGGAAGCTCAGCACTAGTGGATGTGTCTCCCTTTCCCCTCTAACTCTCTCCCTATTTAAGTCTATTATTGTACAGGTCTTGCCTACTAGTTAAAGTATTCAGTTAATGTGCTGATGTTTTATTTGAACAACCCAGTGGCTCATGCAGGTGAGAAATGCAGGTGCACTTATGGACATATGTAAATCAATTTTACTTTATCATGTAGACAACATATATATTGGTTTCCTTAATCTACAGCTTTTTACTTTTTAATCTAAACATTAGTGGTATATTGCAAGAAATTAAAAGCAATTGACATTTATTATTAGTAGTACTAGTATTATTTTGTTTCTTGCATAATTTACATTTTCCTTCCACTATGTTTTAAAATGAGCATTTTGGTCATACCACTTCACAGAATGTACATATGTTAGTTTTGTTTTTAAAGAAGACAAACTGGTGGTATCTATAAAATGCAAGGCCTTGTATTTCCTTTAACCCCCCAGCAAGGACCAATGTGGTGATGAATACAGTTCTGAATAAAAACAATTAAAAATAATTTGAATATCCCGAAATCACTTATCTCAGAATTGCAACCTACGCAATTCGAAATCCTGAGCTATTAGCGTGAGATATTGACATAACCAATCTCTGCTCCTTTTTCCATTTCCTCCAAGAGGCACTGAGAGGACCGGCATTCACTGCATGTTTTTCGATTTCCCCCTTCCTTACTTCTTCAGCAATTTCAGAATGGGCTGGCAGCTACACTGACTGAAAGCTTAAGTAGTTGTAGGATAATGAGAGACATTGTTGGAGAGGACTGCTATAACAGTTTTAAGAGTGAAGGAGACACATGTGATGATATACCCTATTTCAGATGCCCGACTCTGACAGCATGCATATGGAAATACAGTAGCTACTATTCTATTTTCCTCAATCTCACATCACCATTTAAGAGGACTGACAGGAACTCATCAAGTGTCCCTCTCCAAAAAACAACAAAATCACTATCCTGTTTTGACTTTTGCAAAGAAAGAACAAAGGCACAGTTTGTTATGAAAAGAAGAAACTACTGATTTTAGGGCTGGCTATGTAAATTATATTTCAGATTAAGAAGAACTGAATCAAGGTTAAGCTTAAGGTAACAAGTCTCTCCCGTACAATAAGTGATACAACAATCTCCATATATTTTATGGATCAAAATTGAAATCGGAATAAGCCCTTGTAAAATTATAAACCCGTTCCATTCATCAGGTCTTGTCTTGGATAGTTTTCATTGGAAAGAGCCCTGGAAATATCTGTGAAAACACTGAGAGCATTAAAAATATCAGAAAGCTGACTACAGGATTTAGTGAATAAAGAAATATTTATACATACATATATTCACAGTTAAGAGTGAAGAGAATGTTTACCTTTAATGAGGGAAACTTTTTTGGAAGTTGTGAGCAAAATATGATTCATCCCCATTTAAATACCAGCATAAACTTTCAGGGCAGTGGAAGAAGGCAGAAGTCAGATGCCGAAAAAATACTTAATTTAAGTATTTACGTCAGAAAGAACATCCTGGAAGATGTTATGCCTTGTGGCAGTAGGATACTGTGTGCTGCCCAACGAAATAAGGGAAGTCAATGGAGACAGTGTTATTGAAATATTAGTTATTTATATTTTCTTTAAGAGTGCATTTGAATGAGCTATTGTCTTTTTTCTTCTTCTAAGTTTTTTAGGAGGTAAAAAAAAAATGTTTGTTGAACATGGCTTGGTATCTGCACATTTTTTGTTGAATGCACTGCTGAAGAATTCTTTCTATCAAACCAGCCAATGGATCCCTGGATCTGTTATTCTGCTGACACCCCACTTTTCCATTTTGGGCTGAATATTCATTTAGACACATCTGGTATAAAACAGTTGCTTAACAAAATGAATACAATTTATATATTTATCTGAATGGAAATACATATATTTTCTTGCAACAAAAATATTAATTAACCACTATTATTAGAAGTGAGATCAAGCTTATGAAATATGGTTGCAGACTATATGTTTATATATGTAAGTACAAATGAACATACCAGTAATTTATTTACGATGCTTAAATTCCCTAATGTACCACTTTGTAGTTATGTAATATGTTTTTTCCTTGTGTATAATTGCCTTTCATATACTTTGTAATTCATAAGCCCTTTTTCCCAACCTATACTATTTAATAGCTTAAGACCATAACTAGGTTTTTGGGACAGAGATTTGTTTCCCCTTGTTTAGTTATTTAAGTGAAATATAGTTGTCCTAGTTTAACCTTTTCCATCGTATTGTCATCTACCATTTCTATGTAAAAGGCTTCTTATATAAATATTATAAACTTCACGTGTTCATGGCAACAGAACAAAAGGCAACATTTCGAATGCCTGAAAGTTATGTTGCTTGTTGTTCTACACGCACTTTTGCAGTGCACAGCATTTATGTTCTAGATCTTACAAATCAGTTTAAATATTTTATTCAGTGTATTCAACACCTTTGGAAACAAATATGTAGTTTTAAAGTGTAAAATATTTATAGGTACCACTTATAGGTATAATTAGGCAGGTAGGAAAACAGCATAGCTATTTGCATAAATAAATCAATATTAACTAAATATTAACAATAATGTTTTAGATTGCAATTTAATAGCTTTAAATGTATTTTTTAATGAGTATATATTGTTACTACATGTACTTGACTTACTAAAATATACATCATATGAACAATATTGTTACTTGGACACTTTGGGCTTGATTGGGACTGGAGTGAGACAACATGAATGTGGCGGAGGACTCTACAGTAAAATGGAATAACCAGAACTTGTACTCACTACTTATTAAAACAAATATAACCATATTTTAGCACCAAATGAAAATAACTTCTAAAATATAAATACTAGTTGTGGCAGAATTCTTTACACCAAAAGATAAATATTCTACAAGCATTAATTATTGTCGTCCTATTTTCATATTAAACATGGAAGGCAACATTTGTATCAGAATTATTGCTTCTGGAATGTGACTATCAACAATTTGAGCATACATGGATAATAGGGCAACTATGACTATAATAGTAGCTTGCAGTAATCAGTTATTGGTCACATTTACCTACAACATTGAATGGGCACAAATTAAGTTCAAGGCTGCATAATCAAGGAGTATCTTTATAGTCAAAGGTAAATTAGTGGTTAAAATGTTAATGATGAGGCAATACCAACAGTCTGAGACGAGTGGTACAATTAGGACCCAAAGCACATAGTCTGTGTGGAAGAATTCGAACAACAATCACTGGAAGGACTGAAAAACAGACAGCAGTGCTTTACCCAGAAAGCTGAATCTCTGGTGGTTCAATTTGGTCTACTGCCCATGCTGCTAATGTCATAAGGTGACATTATGGGGCCAGTTCAGCATGGAAGAGGTGGTCTTAATCTCAGTGCTGCCCCTCCTATATGGTACAAGGCAGCTCCAGCTCAATGAAGGAAGCTGGTAGTCAGTGAAGTGCAGCAAGAGGAAAGAATAGGTGTGTAAAGGCTGTCTCTTCTATGTCCTCTGGGTTCCGCGAGAGAGTCGTAGGGGGTCCGCAGCAAAACGCACCAGCCCCTCCCCCCCACCCCCGCACCCACAAGTTTGTAATGTCAACCCCCTCCCCTGCTCTTGCAAGGCTTTAACGTCCCACCCCGCCCCCCGTTCTCACAAGTTTTTAACGTCAACCCCCCTCCGCTCTCACGTTTTTACTGTCCCCCCTTCACAAAATGTAACAGTGTACCCGCCCCCCCCGCCCCCGGCACTCACAAATTTTTACTGTCTCACCCAAAACCTCCTTTGGTAGGTTGGGGTCCTCAGCCAAAAGTGGAGTGGCAGAGGGGTCCCTGGGTGAAAAAAGTTTGAGAACCACTGCTCTATGTTCATTCCCAGGAACTCACATTGTGACAGGATGTAAAGTGGGTCTCAGACAAGGATGGCTTACTCGTCATCCATGACCAAGTACTGCAATGTTTGGCCTTAGCATTGCAAGAAAAGCATAACGTGATCAAAGGACAACATTTCTCCATTCAGGGAAGCAACCACCAAAGAAAGGTAATAAAACCAAGCCATGTCTAGGACAACTGGAAGCTTCTAGGGACTGGAAAATGCTGGCAGATGTTGGCCAATGACTTATATTTCCACCAGAAATGACTACCACTAACTTCGACCAGACATTGTCTTATTTCACCTGGTAGTTGTTTTTTCACCAGCACTCTTTATTCACCTGATAGACTTAACAGTGCTATGGGAGGATGCTGTTGAATGTCTGAAGTGGAACAATGAGAGTGGAGAGTCCGGGTTATCCAGTGGAAGTGGGCTGCTGAGGATTCATGGTGTACTCTACAAGCCAGATTCTTAGAGATGTTGGGTTTAGTGGTCAAGTTCTGCAACACACAGTGAAGAGCTTACCTGAAGCAGCAGAGAGGAGCAGCAACTGGTTGTGGTTGATAGGAAAGAAAGTAAAGCTGAGTCATGGTTAAGTAAGGCTGAGGTGAGTGGGGGACGGATGGGGATGGTTCTGGGATGCCAATGACCTAGTTGACGAAACACCAAGGACGGAAGGTGCCCACTTGAAGACCCCAGGGAGGAACCCTTGTTAGCTCAATCCAGATGTTTGTGTTGATGCACTGGTGAGTTCACACTGTGGTTGATCCCTGGAGCCAGCATTACAGTTGTAGTGTGTGCTGGTGTGCTGAAAAGGCAAAATAAGCTGATCCCTAGAGCCACTTCAACACAGGCAGAAGGATATCTATACATCATCAGATGGAAGGAAACGTAAGAGCCTGGAGATGCAGATGGATCACATTAGGTAACTGTAAAGGTAAGTATTCATTATCTTGGCGAGAGCTGAGTTCAAGTCAGCAGGGAGCTTCAATTCAAACCTTCGTTTAACCAGGTAAGGGCTTTGAATACAAGTTCTCATTTGAAATGCCGACCTGGGTTTTAACATCTACTCTCCTGTAATGAAAATCATATTCAGCTTCTTTGCTATCCCAGGTATTAATGCTGTTTCTGTTAAATGCTGCCTTCCAGTTCCCAATTTTCTCCATGCCGTGCAGCACATCTACTGGCATTGAATTCCATTCACTTCAGCGGTTCTGCATCAACAACTCCCAACATCTCTCTGTGTACAGGGTTACATTACTACCTATATAGCTAGCCACAGGAACCTCCGCTCAACTATGTCCCACCCATATGTTCATATCAAGAGAATGTTTCCTTTTTTTCAACTCAATGAAGTCAAAGCCAAACCAACTTGCTGAATAAGTATGTGGTCTGGAAACTTGTATTATCAAATCCCATAGAGAACAGTATTAAAAACAGGGACAAATATATTATATTATATTCCTTTTTATATTATATTAAAAACGACCTAGATTCATATATATATATATATATATATATATATATATATATATATATATATATATATGTGTGTGTGTGGGTGTGGGTGTGTGTGTTAAATATAAAACATAATAAATATCGGTTTAATTTGACCACTAACCTTACTGACAACTGAACTGTTCAATTAAACAAATCCCTAGGTTATCAATCATTAGCAGTTTCCCACCTTTCAACCAGGGTCTGCGCTAGTAAAACAAAACACAGTAATTATATAACACTTCTTCAATGTCTTGATAACGCACAGACCCTTGTGTGATTCAGAGATTTAAGAGAGTATTACATAGCATTTGTCATAAGTGGTGAGCAAAGTACGTCATCTTATTAACTCCCTTGGCATTTAACAGATTGCTGGTGGCAAAACAGTGTCATAAATTTGCATGAGCTGAATGTTTTCCAGAAGGTCTTTCCCAAAGACAAAGATTTCTCTTTTTTTCTTTAGAGGAAAACAATAAGACTATCCCTAAGATTTTGGAAAAAATCACAATGTAAAGTTTTAGTAAGTATAAGGAAAATCAGCAAGGTTTAAAATTTGACGAATGTTAGAAATAGAAATAGTAAGTTTACCAACAAAGCCTGGGAGAAAGGGGGATGTCATTTCTCATGTTCTTTTCAGATTAAGGGTTGTGCATGTTTCATATAATGCAGTAAGGTAATCAGTTTTAAATGAATGTACTGTAATCCAAATGTTAAGCTAATTATAAATTAGCAGACATGAAATGTGGAAAACTTCTGAAACACAAGAAGGCAATGTTCTGAGCAAAAATACTGTTTATACAATGCCAAGTCCAACAGTAATTATAAAAATGTAACTGGGGCACATTACAACAGAGTTAGAGACTTGATTAAACTGTAAACAGCTGTGAGCCAGGGACATAATAGCTGAATTCTCTTACACCAGCAAAGGGGGGGTTGGCTTTCAGGCATTAAATTACTGTAGTCCCTTAGCACTAAAACAGCAAGACACACAGACCAAGACTTTGAGGCTTAAAAATCTATTTCAAGATCTCACACCTACCTCACTCTCAAATTCTTCAAAGTTGTACACTCTAACACACCACCCACTTATCATGCCCAAGTGGAGATACTCGAATCCCTCCGCTGTCTGAAGCAACTCATCCCAAGATGACAGTTTTGCATAGCCAACAGCAAATTTAAATTACAGAGCAGACAGTCACTTTAGCAAGCGTCTCTCCCACAACTCGATGAACTAACGAACCCAAGCACAATCGAGAGTGAACCTTTAGTTCTTAATAAGGTTTGAGAAGACACACAGGCCGACAGCAAATACAAACTTTTTATCAACCCACAGATTGCAAGTTACAAACCTGTACCCAATGGCAGAGGCCACTTTACTACTTATACATACAAACACGCCAGGGTTAAAATTCCCAAGTTGCAGTTTGTGGGTAGATCGGCCAAAGTTTTGGTTTGATCTCTAGGCCACTGTTTTAAATTAATGTTTCATGTACTAATTCAGATAATTTTGATGATGAATTGACAAAAGGCCTTCATAAAAGTCTTTATATAATAAGATATATATATAATATTTCATTTTAAATGTTATTAATTGAGTTAATAAATTTGATACTATAATAAATCTGTTTTTGGGACAGAATTATTTATTTTTTGAAATCTAAGAGTAGATCTTGATAGCTGGGATAAGAGAAACATGAATTAAAGGTTGCTGCATTCCTTTGAATTTCACATTGTATCTGTTCGGAGAGAGGATGCTTCAACAATTAATTTTCAAAACCTCTTTTAAGCTCCTTATTCACAAGACTGTGTAGTCTGTTCATTTTTATCAAGGAAGTGTAGGTGTCAAGCGGTGTCATGCTTTAAAGTGAAAAGGGATTTTAATTTTCTGAATCAAATTACTGTTGAAAATCATATAAATGCAGCCATGTTTCCATATCTGTCACAGTCTCTCTGGGGAGGACCGCAGGGCACAGGAGTAAGGACCCAGGTGCAGTGCTCGTACAGTGGGCAGACAGGAAACAAGGACAAATCAAGGACGTGGTCGAGGTCACAGTCTAAATCAAAGAGGTTGAGAGAGAGACAGGACTAGGACAGAGAGCAAGAGAGAGAGAGACAATGACAGGACTGGGAGCGAAAGAGGGAGAGAACTAGAGCAAGAGAGTGACCAGAGTAAATGAGCTACCAGGCGAACAAGGAACCAGGCTTGGTGACACAGGTACAACTGACGACACTTCGCCCTGAGTGAGCGCAGTGAGGGGTTTATAAAGTGAAGCAGAAAATAGAAAGGCAGGAGCAGGACCAATGAGAACAGAGGAAAGGAACAGAAGTGCACAAGGGTGTGGAGGAATGTTAATTGAAAGAGTGACAGCTGAAAGCATTGAAAGAGAAGGAAAAAGGCAGGAGAACAGTGGCGGCCTCTAGAGGATAAAGGGTCAGGGCTTGGGAACTGTGACAATGTATTATTATTATTATTATTATTATTATTATTATTTCTTGGCAGACGCCCTTATCCAGGGCGACTTACAACATAAGTGCAAACAAAGTGCAAAAATACAATGAAGTACAAGGCATCAATCATTACAAATTCAATTTAGCTAAAACAGCAATTCAAAATAATACAATTTACAAATTCCAATTTACAATTTACACAAGTACAGTAAGTGAGGTCCTACATCCTGGACGGTGAAAGCTAAGTGCTGTCAAGATGTCGGGTTACAGACGAGGGCTACGGGAAAGGGAGCAAGGAGGAGAACAATCAAGAACGAAAGGAGCATAATAAGAACTTTGAAGTGCTATCTAGCAGGGATAGAGGACTAATATTACAAGTACTGTTGTAAAAGATGCGTCTTGTAATATTAGTCCACTATCAATATCCCTTCCCACATACCTTCGCAGTAACCTTCATAGAAAGTCAAAGGGTTTGTTAAATTTGTTTAAATACACATTCATAGCCTTTTTTTAAATAGCTGAGTTTCTTCAATCCTATCCATTTTTGAACACTATTGTATGTACAAGACTTGATTCTTGAAATGATTCTTAAAATATTGTCTATGGCATTTTTGTTTTCATTTTCCATTATGGAGCTGGGCTAGGTTGTGCGTCTACCCTTCTGGTACATAAATAAATTAAAGTATGAAATCGTTTTTTGACAGCCAAGAAAAAAATAGATTGCAGCATTAAAGATAAAGCAATTATTGTAAAACATTTATAAAAGATGGCAACGTGTAGAGCTATACATTTTACTTACCATGCTGTTATAATTTCTTTAACATATAAACTGTTCTTACCATCTGTATTAACTAAGCATAACATCTTACATTTTCGAGGCTTTGTAAAAGGAAAACATAAATGTATTAAGTTCCTGGATTACTGTTGTAAGCGACCAGCACATATTGTGTTGGTTTAATGAATAAGAATGTATTTAAAGCAGTGATTCTTTAACTCTTCTCTCTCTCCAGATCTCTGACCCTTCAGATTCAAACATGGTGGGTGGATATTCATGCTAGCTCTATTATATATTAATTCAAATAATATTAGAAGATTTGAATGGCTAAATAAAACCAGTGCGTCTGTGCCTAAAACAACACACATGGCAAGGCCGATTGCAGAGATCAAGAATGAATGCAAACCATCAGAAAGGACCAACAGCAATCCACTCCCAAGTGACCGAATAGATAATGTATTCCTTCCTATCAGGAAATGTCTAACAGGCCTTGTAAGATTAATCATTACATAGGAAAGTGTCCCATTTACAATGTGTTCCGTCAATCGACATCTTATCCATGCAATTTTACTCAAAGTATTGCAAATATTTAACAAGTGAAAATCTAATATGAGCCTTTTGATAGCAGTGTTTGGAGTCCAGCAGGTAAAATAATGACAAGTATGCATAGGTGTCTCTGCCTTGGATCATTTCTTGTAGATCAGCAGGAATTCAGCTAGCTTAAGGTGAAATTGCCTTTAAAGCCTCTTTATCTGCTCAGTCTATAGGTCTCCCTTCATTAATAGCTCCCTGTTTGATTCCATCTCCTCTTTCATTGATGGCCTGCTGTCCAAAACTCCCTACAGTAGACATCAATATCCAGGGTCACCTTAGCCTTCCTACTTGGGATTTTGTGGTATCACACAATGTTGATTCAGCTTGGTCAGTCATTCTTTCAGCCAAAAACAATCAAGTTCCAGGTTTCACTAATAAACCAGAGGTGCTGCACCTCCTTGGTCCCTTGAATGTGACACACATTTAGTCTGGAAGAGGACAGGTTTGCAGATCTGACTCAATGAACAAACAACTGATGCTTCTTACCAACTCTCAGAGCGTGTGTGGCAAGACTCCCCAAGCCTCCCGTCAGGGCCTGGCAGTCAAATCGTCTAGTGCTACCATGTGAAGTTTGTTACCACATTGAGAACTATAAATATCTATTCCTCCTTTGTGGTCTTAGGGTACCAGTGTGCAAAAAACTTTTGCTGCAATGAAAGATTAACCTAGTATAGCCCAATACCACTCCCAACAACTAGAGAGCCATCATATATTTACAAACCCCTTATAGCCCTCACTCAAAACTGCCAGATGAAATTCAGATTTAAAAAAGGAAAGTACGGATGGTATTTCTGCTCACATCCTCTCCGAACGAGGACATTGATCGGTTTTCTTCTCTACAGCGCAGATGATGATTCTCTCTTTACTCTGACACCTTGACACTAAAGGTTTGAGGTGCGGCATCACCTCAACTATAGCAACTAAGCAAAATTACAAATTTGACAGACGGAAAAATCCTTAGGCTATGGGCAAGAACTACAGAAATAATTAACATGCATTAGATAATGGTTACAGTTTTCAAACTTCACTGTCAAGCTAGGGTTCAGAAACACGAGACTGACAATGTTAAACGATCCAATGCTCTTTATTTCTTACATGCATTTACACCCCACCTTTAGAAAGGCAGGAATTGGCAGTAGAAAGAACTGACTAAGACACAAAAGGTGGGGAGGGCTGATGAGATGAGATCACTTGGGGGGGAACAGAACATCAGACAGAGGGACACACACAGTGGGAGGACACAGGGGAACACAATGCAACACATAAACAAACATCCCCAAACCCCAAACACCCCACATTGTCCACTCCAATGTCCAGCGGGCTGCTCCCCGTAATATACTAATGAGCCTGGGCGGCTCCAGCCCCCTGGTGGCCTTTACAGTATATTTACATAGACCTTAATATATCCAAATTAATGATATTTTGTGTGAAAACCACAGAAGAACTTTTATATAACTACAGGGCAAGATATCAGAACACAATTGCTCAGAACACACTGCAAATATAAGTTCACTACAGTACATGTTCCTGTAGCACCCGTGGGTGTAAGAGGTGCCACTGTACCACAGTGTGAAGAACTGACTACGCCACCTCCTTTTAATTGTGCGAGAGAAGACCTCTCACCCCCCCACTCCCGTGGCTGGGAACTTTTCAGTCTTTTCAGACCAAGGTGCAGAAAGTCATTAAACAACAAGTGGTTTTAAACAAAGACATAATCAAAATACAGCAAATAATGATATTTTGTGCATAAACCCCAAATGACAAAATACATATTTTATGTAATAAAGCAATTAGTGTTAATGACACCATTTGTCAGCCTCAATAACACATAACTCCTCTTCAAATAATGTGTTTAATATTTCAGGTTGAATGCTAAGGTTTACAGCACTCCCTGTCTGCAATAAACATCTTGCCTCTTCCTCAGAAACATCAAATCATCTTCACTTGAAACCCTCCATGGTTCGATCAGTCACATACGTTTGAGGAATACCTCTGGAACAGAAATTATGTGACATTACAATAGTGATTATTATTCATAATAATATATCGTAATCTTAATAAAATAGTGGCGTTCAGTACTGTCACGCTAGTAGTCAGGTAACATATACAGGTGTACATTGCTTATTCTTGCTTATCAGGAGATTAGTTCACATCTGAGTACCGCACGGTAAACTCTTTTGTATGGTGCAGAGAAAGGCATGTTCTTGTTTGTTATTCGGTCCCCTGGTTTCCTGCAGCTTTTATAATGAAATAGACAACAGCAGGACATTAAGCACAGTTTGTCTTCGATTATCTTCTATGAGGGAGAGAGAAAGAACAACAACATTAACACACAGCCCAACACCATGGGCCCCTCCCCCGCCACCACCCACTCCAGTTTTTCTCTCCTTTTCTGCCTGTTTTCAGAAATTTAAATACAAGCACATTAAACGTCTATTTATCATCGTTCTAAACACTTCTGTGGGAACTGCAAAGCAAACCAATGAAAAACTAAACCATTTGATAAAATCGTACACAAACCAAATAAACAATGTGATACAATCTGAGATCCAGTTCTGTTTGAAACTCATTGTCCAAACGTAAGAATAACTTTGTTCTCAGTCACACCTATTTTTACCATTGTTTTATCATAGGCAAGAGTGAAATATTAGATATAGGTTTTGTTTCATTAAAACCAAATTCAATTAGAAAATTATATGAAACGTATAGGAACTATACAATTAATTAAAATAATTAAAATTAAATAATTAAAAAGAAACACACTTATATTACGATATTTATGGCTTTTAAAGTGTTATTGAGATATTTTTTTTTACAAACGCTTCTGCAAACAAGGGCTCTTTCTCCACAAAACACGCTTTTATTGCAAACCCCTTACACAAGAGCTTTGCCCTCCAGCTATAGACTGTAGACTGACTGTGTAACAGGCTTTATTTACGTCTGTCACTGAATCTGAACATGTCACTGAAGGCATAACTAGGTTATAAAGATTTGTTTTTAAAATAGGTGTTGTTTTAATTTAGGAGAAAACACACTCATATTGACTGGTCCTCAATGGTCCTCAACTGTCAACCCAGAGGAACACAAAAAGATATATGGGAAATATGAAATCTAAACAGGACTCATAAGGGCTTTTAAAAGATGTTGCCTGCCCCCACTTACCTCAGAGTAGGGTACTTTAATTACACCATCCTTTTGGATAATATATAAAAAAAAACTAATTACCAGTTCTTCATTAGCACACCAGCTACAGCCAGGACTTTCAGTTCCTCTCAGATTGGTTTAAACTCTCCCTTGAAGTTAAAGGTCACATCAGGTCTGATTCAGAAATAAAAACTCGACTACTGCGGCCTTTGAACAAATGTGTCAATGTCATGCATTCAAGTTTGTGTCAATTCCTCTTCAGAAGATTGATATAGATATTACAAAGTTTTAACTTAGCTGGCAGCTAGAATGATTTTCACAGACATACTCTGGGAACTGAGAACATGTACATAAACCAAAAGCATAAACAAGTATTCTCTAACAATCCAGCTAATATATATATATGACTGTAATCCGTCTAAGATATTGGGCGCAGGCAACACTGAACAGTATAAAAGGACAGCTGACACAGCAGGTGGAAATTAGGTGTCAATTCTGGTAGAAAAAAACAACACACCATAATTTTTGTATTTGCATGGTATACAGTCTATTAGGAATAAGTACAGTTTAGATAGATGTTGTAGAGATAGATATTTGATTGCAATATAACTGTGTTCATATTCTCTGCATTCAAATAACTGTAAACGACTGAACATGTCTACATTTAAAATGCTGGGTATCTTATTTGCTCAACCTGCAAAGCACTTCCAATCAGTTTTCTTCAATCGATGGAAATAAAAATTGACACAACATCGGTGATGCGTATATTGTTGTGTATGTGGAGTAGAATGTTTGAAAATACATTTATGCACAGACTTAGTGTTTTTTAAATCTAAGTTTGCAGAGTATGTCTGTGAGTGAGACAAGTCCTGTTGGCCACACGCTGAGTTCATTAACATTTTGCAGGGCATTTAATAGAAACTTTGATCATGGTAAGGCACTGTGTTTTTGAATTATTTGTGGGAAAAAAAGTACTGATGTGACCTTGAAGGGCAATGGAGAGTATAAACCAATCCTAGGGCACCCCACAGCAGTCCCGGCTGTAAGATGTGTGTTAATGAAGAGCTTACAATTAGTATTTTTATATGTTATCCAAAAGGAAAGTGTAATTAAAGCATGTTACTCAGAGTTAAGTGGGTATCTTTTAAAAGCCCTTATGATTTGACTGTACAGAGTGCTTCAGGGCCCTATTTAGATTTCATATCTGCCATATATCTTTTGTTGTGCTGCTGGGTTGACAGTTGAGGTCCATTGTAATGCTGAAGAGATTTATATCCCGTTTCTTTTGTGAAAGTGAAAGATTGTTAATAATCTAACAAAGCCAGAGTGTGTGCTTTCACCTCTGTATTCCACTGCAAAATGAAAAAGCTGTCAATTAATTCATTTATTTTTATTCTTTATGACCCAGTGAAGTCAGTAAAGTGGCAAATTCAATCTGCGATCTAAAATTAGATAGGGATCTGCGGTAACATCAGAAATGGTTTGGGGAGTTTGTGGTGGATGTCTGCAGAAGCAGAAAAAATCTCCTTAGTTCATGATAAATAAGTAAAAACTAAAAAAGAATGTTTTTCTTTCATACTAAAAACCTAGATTATCATAGATTAAGATTACAATTTTCTTATATTGAGATTAGAATTTGACATCTGAGTCCATTATAGTTCAAATATTCAAATCTGATACCTAATGTGATCCTTAAAGTTCACTAAAACATTTAGGCCTGGTTTCACAGACTCAGATTAGTCAGTCAGATTGTCTTTCTTAGGTTGGGTAGTCCAAGACCAGAGTTACTTTGGGTGAAGATACATGAGGATGTCCACATGAGAGCAAAGTAATACCAAGCACAGAGAGGTCACCAGTTTTACAATGCAAATGCATACAACTGTCTATACAGGGCTTTCCCCATATGTTTTAATCAACACAATATTAAAACAAATACAAATGTTATATATAAGACATTGATCATGATTAAATTGCCAACACTGTATATTTTAAAATTACAATAAAGCAGCAGATCATTCAAACGGGATTTATTTTTATTTTTAGTCTGTTGTATTTCAGAATCGACATTAATGAGAGGTGCTTTATTTCTTCATTAACGGTAATAATATCTTTATCGGTCTGCAGTGGAGTTCTGCTCGGGGACAGATGGCAGATGAAAAGACAGGGCACAAGGAGCACAAATGTGTCCTGTGGCACTGGTGCATGTAAGTGTCTGTATGGCTTATTAATATGCTAATGTAAAGCTGTGCACCACTTCATCTAATTAATTAATACCAATGTTCTTTGTCCCATATCTTAATTGTCTATGCCGTTGTATTTCCTAATTAAGGTTAAAGAAGACATAAACCTTTACATTTCCACTGTTTTAAACCTGGCAGACAAACTGTTTTTCATTATGGCGCTTGTGTACACAGCTCAGCAATAACAAGAAAAAGACAGAGACGCAGTATTTTTTTTTTTGCAATTTTTGAACTTTCTTTTTCTACAGACTCACCTGAGCACACGCTTTTGGTGCTGTTCAAATACATGATTTCTGTGTCCTTCATTTTAAACAACAATTAAAGTAAATTGATTTGCACATAATAATTATTTGTAACACTTTAATAGGTTTCCCTAATTACAGTGTAATAACATAGAAGGTACTAAGTAACTACATCTTAGTTACTCATAATAACAGTGTAATTATGCATCTGTTAACATGTACTTAATGTGTAAATGTGGACCATGCCCAGTGCAGCTCCTTACCAGACAAATGTGTAAAAATGTACTGTATATGTAAGTGCACATTAAGAACATGTTAACAATTGCATAATTACACTTTTCGTATGAGTAACTAAGATGTGGTTACTAAGTACCTTTCATTTGCAATAGGGAAACCTATTGTAAAGTGTTACCAAGTAGAGCCTACTTAATTAGACTGATAGACTTTCCCTACAAAATAAACAATATGGGATCACTAATGGTATTTCTAATAGTTCTGACCTCCTATGTTTGACAAATAAGCTTTTTTGAGTAACACCAATAATGAACCTGACTTTACCAGCACTATTACCAGCATTTAACACATTCGGGTTTCTTTCTACTTTCTTTTTACTGCAAGATTTGTGATTTTTTATCATGTGCCCCAGAGTACATTATAATATTTGCTGTCTTCAGTAAATGCCTTGTGATGCAAGTTAGTTGAAATAGTTAAAATAATATTCACAAACTTACATCATTCCACCCAAAACATAATAGCACTGGAAATAAATATGGGAAAGAGCCATTAAATAATGTATCAGACAACCAGCCACAATACTTTTATAAACCCCAGCATCATAACATCATTTTCTGTGCTGTGAAAAAAATATATATACTCAGTTTTAAACCTGCACCCTACAGTCATAACTAACACTCAACAAGATCCTAATTTATTGTCCTAATTTTAGGCATATGCTAATAAAAAGGATGTTTTACCATGGTAATCAACACAACTGTCAGGTCTTTTATGGTTATGAATTAATGAAATGAATGAAAAAAAACTATTTCATATGTAAAAAATAGTGTTTTTTCTAACAATACTTGTGAGAGAGAAAATAGTGTAGAACAATGACTGGGGTTCTCTGTTTTTTTAATCTTTAAATACATTAAATAAAAGTAATGTGCTTAATTGGAAAAATGTGCTAGTTTTTTCCAGTGTATAGTTTAAGAGTACCAGTAACACACACATGACTGTTGTTCACAGAAGGCATTGCACAATTACTCTGGCATATGGTGAATACTGGGCTTTGATTAAATGTGATAGTATTAGAGGGGAAATATGTTGTTCAGGACTGTGCAGCTGTTTCATTGGAATAGCTGCAAAGCAAGGCTGGTGTTCATTAAGGGGAGAGACTGATCTCTATAATACTATTCTTATGTAGATTTTGCTTCATAGGGCAATATCTACTCTTGAAATTAAGGTCCATTCAATTACAGTAATGTAGCATTGCCCCCAAAAGTACAGCATGGGGGAAGCACTTTTAAATGCATTGGATGTCTTGCCTTGTTATGTTTGGATTTTTAATCACGATCTCAATCCTGAAATAAAACATTCTCTGCTGTTTCTCCACTCTTTCACAGAGGCTCAGTGACTGTAATCAGTCTAAGATATTGGGCGCAGGCAACTCTGAACAGTGGTATATAAAAGGACAGCTGACACAGCAGGTGGAAATTAAGATCAACAAGTGGGACCCGACACAGGGAAGGAGATGACATGGCAATTAGGGACATGAGAGACAGGGAGAGAAAACTGGCTTTCACCGGTGGGTTCCTGCCTGCAAAAGCAATTTGACAAGAGGACTGCTGAACGAGGCAGAGGTAGCCAGGCTGGGAGAAAGGTGAACCGATACAGTTGGCTGAAGGCTAGACATTATAAGAATTGTTTGACAGTCAGATAGACACAAATAGCCTTTGTTTTGACCTACCTTTACTCACATATATGCTAGCTTTTCCATGGTACCTTTTTGCCAGCTGTGATATTGCAGTGAAATTCAGCATGAATTCGAGGTAACTTTCCTTGCAAGGAAAGTCAAAAATGCTTATTCGGGAGATTATGGCAGAATCAATGGATAAAGTGTTGACCTCCAAGGCACGGTTCAACCCTGAACTAATAACATTGTGTTGTGGAGTTGCCATTGGTTATCCAGAGGTCACCATCAAAACCTGCTGTGAAATTCAGTTACATTCATTCAAAATCCCATAACAAGTTTTGGAGAATACTCTCTTCCCCTGCATGAGAAAGTTGCTATTCCTCATTTTTGCAGATTCTTAGTTTCTGCTGCAGGGCACATTCATTTTGTTTCCTTGTTGCCTCATTGTCTGTTTCCTCTCCCTTACTCATCAGCCTCACGGCAGGCTCCAGAGATTACTTTGATGGCCTGGGCGACTGCGACACACCACACAATTTTTTCATTCAGTTCTCTTGAATTTTATGTGTCTGGTTTTCAAAATAACATAACGATTGGACTCAGTACCGCTGTACACAATGAACCCTCACAGCTGTTTCAAGCACACTGACATGCTGTAGCACCGCTGCCTGTGTGCCAAGAACACAATCGTGAAGACTTTCGTTTTTATTATAGTCAACCTTTAAGCACAATATTAACATTGGAATTTACAGTCCAAACTGACACAATTAAAATTGGAAAAGGAGTGCATTTAAAATAGTGGTGTATTCCTTGTTGTATTTCTATCAGAAGTTAAAAGAATAGCTTGTTTTCTTGAAGCACTTGCTGACATGTATGAAATGCAACAATGTTTATAATGTTTATGTTAAAACTGAATTGAAGCAGTTTATGTAATAACAAACAATTTCAGTTTACCCAACACAATCTGGAATATTCTAGATCAGTAAGGTATGGATTTAAGTTATGTTGGGTAGACGTCCACGCTGCCTGGTTTGACTAAAGTGTTCCTTTGTACAAATTTGTAAAAATAGCAAGTAAATAAAAAGACTCAAAAATGAAATGATCACTTAGCAAATTCCGTGTGCATTTTAATATGTTTAACATCACAGGTACCTAGTGAGTTTTAAAGTATGCAATTATATTAGACCTGTCATCTGTTGATAATTTATATACAATAATACTGGTTTATATATATACAGATGTGCTCAAATTTGTTGGTACCCCTCCACAATAAACTAACAGTCGCAGGTCATGGGTCCTCCAACAGGAATGCACAATTTCCTCACAATTTCCAATGGGTCCTCCAACAAGAATGCACAATTTCCTCTGAAATAACTTGAAACTGACAAAAGTTATTGGCATCCACCATTGTTTATTCCATATTTAATAGAAATAAGACTTTGCTTTAGATTTTTTTTTCAACATAATATTGTAAATAATGATGGGACACTCAACCTAATATTTTGTTGCACTACCTTTAGAGGCAATCACTGCAATCAAACGTTTTCTGTAGCTCTCGGTGACACTTCTGCACCTGTTAACAGGTAGTTTGGCCCACTTTTCCCGAGCAAACTGCTCCAGCTGCCTCAGGTTTGATGGGTGCTTCTCCAGACTGCAAGTTTCAGCTCTTTCCATAGATGTTCGATAGAATTTAGATCAGGACTCATAGAAGGTCACTTCAGGACAGTCCAATGTTTTGTTCTTATCCATTCTTGGGTGCTTTTAGCTGTGTGTTGTGGGTCATTATCCTGTTGGAGGACCCATGACCTGCGACTGAGATGGAGCTTTCTGACACTGGGCAGTATGTTTTGCTCCAGAATACCTTGATAGTCTTGAGATTTCATTGTGCCCTGCACAGATTCAAGGCTCCCTGTGCCAGGTGCAGCAAAGATCAGTTATTTATTATATTTTTTAAGTGGTACCAACAAATGTGTCCAGGCCATTTTAGAATATCTTTGTAGAATGAGCAATAATTCATCTTTTCACAGCTTCTTTGCTTTATTCTATGAGGCATGCAAGTATACATGATGCAATAGCTTTTAATTTCATCACTTTTCAGGAGGAATTAAGCATTATTTCAGGAGCTGTTAGGGTACCAACAACTTTGAGCACGTCTGTATATATATTAGTGCTGTGCTTTGACAATGTATGTTGCTAGCCTATATGACTGAATTATTATGAATTATTGAGGGCATTAAACTGACTCAGCGTATCTAACCAACTCTGCAGTTCCTTTATGAGCTTACTGTTAGATAAAATTCTGTTCACATTCAAGTTTTTACAAGGACTTCTTCCCTCCTGCATAGCCAATTTAACCGGCCCCCAGATGCCCCCAGAATTCTGTTGCTGCAAAACTGCTCGAGATTTCCAGATCCCTGCTAAATATGAATCGGTTTCACAACTTTCAGCTTTCATGTCTCAAGGACATCAATATGTTTTCTCTGTTTTTGATGTTTATTTTTAAAAGGCTGTGGCAATTTAAACTTCAGAATATTTTTAAATGTGTTTTTCAACTTTGAAAGTATAGCATTTGAAATTAAATGCTTCACATATTCTTTACGTGACGGCTTTAAAAAACATATTTTAAAGGACTTTTGATTCTGTTGTGTGATAACATAACTTTGAATATCTATATGTGACGTATGCATGTTATTTTCTCCCCCAAAATGTATTCATGTGCAAGTGTTCCCACATTACTTCAGAATGGTTTTCAGTAGTGTTTTTACTTTTGCTAATGTATAAGATAGAAAGAATTGTTAACCATTATAGGGACAACGTTGTTTTAACCCAATATTCAGTTTTTGGATTTAGTTTTGGCCATTTCTAAATTTATTGGGATCATATTTGGCAAACATACATCTTTGGGACAGAAATTGTGTCTGTAAATGTAATTAAGAAATCATGCAATTGCTGAAAAAAATATGCATATTCTTAGCTCATTATTATAATTATTACCATTTAATTAACTCAACTGTGAGCTAAAATTTTCTTAAGGCACGTGTGGCTGCACATTTTAATCCACTAGGCAGCTGATACCCCAAATGGAGCTTTCAAGTTAAAACAAATGGCTCAATTAATACATAGAATATTAATTTGCAGAAAGTATTAGATATAGCTGTGAATAACTTGTCCTCTCATTTCACAATCATGTTTAATTATTTTACGAACAGATGTTTTTTTCTGATGTATCCTACTAAACAAGGCCTATTCTCAGAATATTAAATTTAATGCCTATGTTTATTCTACATTTGGCAAAATAAAGGGTGCTGAATAAAAATAAGAGTCTCAGTGTACTTATCACCAACTGAAGTAATGTGCTAAGGTGTTTTATGATTGAGAAATCCAATCCAATCCAATCTTCCCACATTACAAAGATTATGATGTTTATATGCTTATGTTGGGACACAAGAGCCATAAAGCAATATAAGCAGAGTCAGGATTGTTGCTTCAAGCAGAATGCTATCAATACCACACATGGCACAACTAATGTAACTCTACCCAGCAACAGAGCGAATCTCAGCCCTCTGAGTGACAGGCATGGTAATTTTCTTGAGGGTGAATAATCTGATAAATCCCAGATCATACCTGTTATTGACTCTTGAGACATATTATTAGGTAATGTCTAGTGCCTATATTGTTATTTATTAACAGGAAACCCATTAAATTTGATTTACAATATCCTAAACTATCATGATATGGTATATCTGGAAGGACATATTATTTACATTAGCTATAAGGATCCTAAAGATATAACAGGGGTCTGTCTGCTTTTTAATCTATTCATTTATTTTTTATTGCTTTCCATGACCTGTTCATTACTGTCACCATTTCAGATTTACAGATTAGAAAGGTGGCAACATAGAAATATATTAAAAGATATAATCCTCTTTCATGAAATAAATAAAATGCAACAGCTTTGCTGTAAAATGACCCAGATTTCACAACAAGATGAATGTGCAAAGCTATTTACTCCAGATTTCTATCCATGATATATTTTAAAGAAAAGAAAAGCAGAAGATAAATGACATTAGAAGAGTGGACAGAATCGACACAGTCTTTGAAAATGTTAGTTAAAAAATGTGCCAAACATTGTTTCAGGGTTTCCAACTTAAAATCAATCAATTCAATCAATCAATTTTTATTTGTATAGCGCCCTTTGCAGGGTAGCCACAGCAAAATTAAAAACATAAATACAATAAAATATAGACCTGTAAACA
Source organism: Amia ocellicauda (assembly GCF_036373705.1). NCBI lineage: Eukaryota > Metazoa > Chordata > Actinopteri > Amiiformes > Amiidae > Amia > Amia ocellicauda. The sequence continues at coordinate 36,290,736 of NC_089862.1, read as the reverse complement.
TTTTACATGATCTAGAATAAAGTGAGTGAACATTTAAGTAAATAAACCATTTAGGCATGGAGGAGAGAAAAACAAAAAAACCCCTATGGATGGCATGTAGGAGAAAATGAATCTCTGGGGGTCCACGGCTTAGGGCCCAGGCCTAATGGTTGCCTCCCCTCCAGGCAGTGTAGTTATTACAGCAGCAAGGAGATCAGAAAGTTCTTTATCGGTGCTGCTGGCTGTGGTCTTCCCTCTGGAGGAGCCCTCACGCTGGCCATCGGGGGTGGGGGGTTTGGACCATCAACAGGCTTTGGGTTGTGATGGCTCGTCAAACCTTGGGTGTGGATGCCCCGTTGACCCTCCGTGGCCTGCTTTCTCATTCTCTGACAACCTGTTGTTTATCACTTATATAAAACATCCTAAATTAAGGTCAGAATTCCCAGTAATCTAATTATGGTTTATAAATTCTTTATTTATGAGCTCCATCTGCATGCATGGAATTCAAATTCCTTTGCATTGTGCCTCATATACATCGTTTGTTAGCAGGACGTTTCTTGTAGTTGCTGGTTTGTACATGAATAATAATTAATTGTATGATTGTAGGTTAATTGTAGCATTAATAAGTGGTGCCTTCCTAATTACCAGATTGACCTCTATGAGAATGTGGTCATATTCTGTCTTATAGCATGGTCAGTAGCTCAGTTGGCCATCTGGGGAAGGCAGCACTACCATATAGTCCATATTGAATATTGTAACATGAGGGTACCTGGTCCTGGCTCTAATCCTGGGTGTATTCCTGCCTTGCACCCTATGCCTGTCGGGATTGGCTCCGACTTCCCCGCAACCCTCGCCAGGATAAGCGGTTTTGAAGATGGATGGCTGGATGGATGCACATAAGAGTAACAATCCAGTTATTGCTGCATAATACACATAAAAAAGCTTCAATTGTGTAGCTGCAGGCTGCAAGGCAACAGTCTAATAAACCAATGGTGTGAATCATCATGTAAATCAGACGGTCCTGGAAGCCCCGAGGCACAATAAAAGTGAGAAAATTGTTTTATGGGCTTTCATGTGTAGTAGCTTGGTTCACAAGTGTACAGAGAAGTGGTAATAATGATGACTGTTAATTTATACTGAAATATAAACGCAAATTGTAAAGTGTTGGTCCCATGTTTCATGGGCTGAAATGAAAGATCCCAGACATTTTCCATACACACAAAAAGTTTAGGCTTAACACATTTTGTGGACAAATTTGTTTACATCCCTGTTAGTGAGCATTTCTCCTTTGCCAAGATAATCCATCCACCTGACAGTTGTGGCATATCAAAAAGCCTATTAAACAGCATGATCACATGTGCACCTTGTGATTGGGACAATAAAAGGCCACTCTAAAGTGTGCAGTTTTGTCACACAACACAATGCCAGATGTCTACAGTTTTGACTGAGTAATTGGCATGCTGACTGTAGGAATGTCCACCAGAGCTGTTGCCAGAGAATTGTATGTTCATTTCTCTACCATAAGCTACCTCTACCTCTAACCTCATTTTAGAGAATTTGGCAGTACGTCCAACTGGCCTCACAATCACAGATGAAATGCTAGCCCAGGACTCATCCGGCTTCTTCACCTGTAGGATCGTCTGAGACGAGCCACCCAGACAGCTGATGAACCTGTGGGTATGCACAACCAAAGAGTTTCTGCACAAACTGTCAGAAAGCGTCTCAGGGAAGCTCATCTGTGGCTCATCGTCCTCACCAGGGTCTTAACCCGACTGCAGCTCTGGTGGACATTCCTTCGGTCAGCAGGCCAATCACACTCTCCCTCACAACCTGAAACTTGAAATCCATAGATTAGGGCCTGATTGATTCCTTTATATGAACTGTAACTGTAACTGTAATGAAATGTTTGCATGATATGTTTATATTATTGATCAGTGTAGTGATGTATTATAATTGTTTGTGCAATTTCACAAAGTTACTTCCAGGACATACACCATAGAAGTGTTAACATTGTTTTTACATATGGAGGGATCTATCTATGTATTTATCTATGAACTTAAGAAATAAATAAATACAGTCAAGACCCCAACTCAGATGTTAATTACATTCAGCTGTGCAAAGGAAATGTATTACTGAAGATATTGTCTTCAAAACACATTTGCCTTCGCCCTGACTTTCGGATGTAAGCAAGAAAACGGAACTGAAAATGTACCTGAGTAAACCAAAAGTCTTGTCTAATAGCTTTGTTAAATCTAAAACAGCTGAAGTACATCTATGGATAATCAATTAAGTCAAGTTAGGACTACCTGGGACAATAAATCAGAGCAGACAGATATTATGGAAGAAATCAAAGGAAGAGTAAAAATGAGATGGAGTACATTTGGAAGAAACAGCACACTGCTGAAAGGAAATCTGCTCACTTCCCTGAAGAGAAAAGCATTTGATCAGTGCATACTACCAGTGCTCACTTATGGATGTGAAACCTGGTCACAATGAAAATATGATACAGAAGCTGTGGATGAAACAAAGGAGGATGGACAGATGTATGCTTGGAATAACAAAGACATAGAAAAATGAATTAATGGATCTGAGAACAAACCAAATTATGTAACATCATTGAAAGAGTGAAAATGTGAAAATAGCAATGAGCCAGACACACTGCAAGAAAAAAAGATCAAAGATGGACAAAGGGAGCTATTGAATGGCTACAAAGAGATGAAAAAAGACCTAGAAGACGTCCACATAAAAGATGGGAAGATAAAATCATAAACTTTGTAGGAGTGACGTGGAAAAGAGAAGCTGTAGATCGAAGTGGAAACATCTTGGGGAGCCTTCAACCAGCAGGGGATTGACATGGGCTGATGGTGATGGTGATACAGAGAGAGAGAGAGAGAGTAACAATGTATATTTTCATCATTTCCTTAATAGTAAAACAGAGAGGGGAAAAAATACAAAGTCATGGGATTGACCTTGTCCCTTGAAGTAAATGGGCAAATCTTTAATGCTTAGGCACCACTAGATGCAAGTATTGCTTGATTTGCTCCAGGGAAAATAAATTGTGTGCTCTTGTAGAATTTATCCTCTCTGTTGTTGATGGGTTTTTTTTCCAACCAGGAAGAAATTAAACTGTACATCCTGAAACCTCAATACAACACTCCTTGCAACATTTTGACCAATCCTATTTTTTGGCGAAGGTTAACCTTTTAGGTGTTAAAAGTTTCTAAATTAAAAATAACAAATACACTACTTATAGTTTACCAATACTTGAGGACATAGAAACCATATTTCTTTAAAACTGTGATAGTTGTCCTTTAAGGTTGATCACAGTTTTAAAGGTATGTAGAGAGAAAAGATCCTAATTAATTGTCCTCTCACCTGGGGAAAAGAAACTGGAGTTATTGTATTATGATAACAATTATAAAGTACAGCTACTGCAGCATGATAACTTGTAATTTAATAAAGGCCACTATTTCACATCATGATTGCCACTTCTTCAGTTCATATTACTTCTCAACCATACTTCTGCAATGCCTTGTGGTAACAAATCTTTGTCAAGGGCCTTGAAATGGTGCTTGCCATTTAAAGACTCTCGATAAAATAAAAATTGATTGATTTATTCATCGACAGTCATGTTAGTCCTGAAGGAAAATGGAGAAATGAAAATCACTGATTGTATTTCTCTGCCCTTTTGTATCGCATTCAAAACCAATTGTTATAATGGAACAGTGTGTTCAGCAACAACATGACTTCTGTCAAGAACTACAGAAACACAAATTAGGTGCTTTATCATTGTCCATATTTCAATGGATGTGAATATCACTCTAATATATGTATATATTATTACATTTCTTATTTCTTAGGGTGACTTATATATCACATTATTTTTTTTACATACAATTACCAATTCATACAGCTGGGTTTTTAACTGGAGCAATTGAGGTAAAGTCCATTGGTCAAGGGTACAACAGCAGTGCCCCCACCTGGGACTGAATCCACAATCCTCTACTCCACATTGCTATACATACAGTATTGTACAAAAGTTTTAGGCAGGTGTGAAACAATGCTGTAAAGTAAGAATGCAAAAATAGACATGTTAATAGATTATATTTATCAATTAACTAAATGCAAAGTGAGTTAACAGAAGAAAAATCTACATCAAATCCATATTTGGTGTGAGCACCCTTTGCCTTCAAAACAGCATCAATTCTTCTAGGTACACTGGCACAAAGTCAGGGATTTTGCATCACTCACTTTGCATTTAGTTAATTGATGAATATAATCTATTTACATGTCTATTTGAAAGCTTTCTTACTTTACAGCATTTTTTCACACCTGCATAAAACTTTTGTACAGTACTGTATGTATACATATACATACACTCTTCTTTATTCTGTATAGGACTTACTGAACATTTACAGAATATGCACAAGCTCTACAAGGTTACATTTCCCCAATATATATTTTCCCAAAAAGTGTAAAGCTTAATCCAGGGATTTCCAGCACTTATAATTAGCCTCCAGTCACACATCTGGCTTAAGTTACATCCATTTTGTTTTTTGTAATCAAAAGTGAACAACTTGTAAAATGTGTTACCTTTATAATTCACATATAGCACTTTACACTATAGCAACACATAAAGATGCATAAAACCACAATTTTAGGAACCATGCATGTTCCCATTTAAGTATAATTGTAGAAATGTGTTTTCATCAATGTGAAAATGTAAACAAAGAATAATAGCAGTAATGAAAAAAAAATGTTTTCCAAAATAACTTTTGTCTTGATTTGAATCGACTTGCCCAGTGAATCCTGCTGAGGTTTGAATGGTCTTTCATTGTGTACAGGAATTGCAGCAATCACAAAAAATCAATGGAGAGACAAACATTCTCATTTAAACACAATGTGAAGGTGAATATGAGATTCCCAAATAATGACTAACCCCTGTGAGTTACCGACACCATCTTGTACAATAGTCTTTCAGGGTGAATGCCAGCTGTTCACTTCGGATGCTTTAGAGCAGTCCTTGAAGTCTTTTTCAGTATGGTAAAAACACACACACACACACAAATAACAAAATTAAGTATTATTATTATTATTATTAATATTATTATTATTATTATTATTATTATTATTATTATTATTATTATTTATTGGCAGATGCCCTTATCCAGGGCGACTTACATAAGTGCAAAACAAAGTGTATAATTTGATATGCTTTACAATAAATGAGCACATTGGGATGATTCTCTCTACATGTCGGTGGAAGTTCATAATGTAGAATACTAAAGGACATTAAAATAAGTTATCTTTTGGGTCGAGAGGGGTGGGATAATGTTGTTACAATGGGAACTCATGAAGTAATTCAGGCAGACCCATGCTCTGCTTTAACTAGTACAACGCAAAGCAAATCAGTCTCTTTTTGCCTTTCATTGGGACTCATGAACAAAAGCCTTTTCTGTCTAATATTACATTAATATTAGCTAAAAACACTGTAAACTGCACAGTAAAACACACAAAGCTTTATAACTGATTTTCCTTATGTGCTTTTGAGGATGGAAAAATACAAAAAAGAAGAGTGGAAGTGTCATAAATATGTGAGGTTAAATTAACAAAAGTGAATTAAATGCTCCATTTGTGTGTACCATTGGATGTTTGTTTTTCAACTTTTAAAAAGGGCTTGGTGAATTTAGCACATGGCATTAAAGTTTTGTGAATATTGGCCTCCACCTCAATCTCTCCCCTTTATTTAACTTCTTCACTATGCTAGTATGGACTTTATATGACTGAAGGAACTGGGAATGCTTGGTTGTAATGCCCTTTGACTGTGTTGATTAGATCTGTGCCTGCGCATGCATAAATCCTGCATTTTAAATCACACTTTCATGGGCAATTGCTAATGCTAACGTTTAAGTGTCAGTGAAAGTGCATTTTTCCTTTTTTTCCTTTACTTTGAAAAAATGAATGTGAAATAAAATCGCTTCCTTGCAGAAATCCCATGACTTTCAAGTTTTTAACTTCACTACTTGAAGAGCAAGTTACTGACTTATTAGCTTGTAGCTTGTTACGAGCACTTCCTTCCCGTTAAAGTCTCCTGAACAAAGATTCTATCAAATGGAATGGGTATGACAATTCATCTGTCCTACACTGAGGCACGGTATGCTCTCCAATTCATTTAATGAGGTAATACAGTGAGGAAAGTAATCAATGCTCAAATCCTTCCCTTAGAAGTTCCGATGCCAGAAGGTGTTCAAGCCCAGCTGTCGAAGCAACGGGTCACTTGTTTTTTTTTAAAGTTGAGATTGGTATTCAAAGACCTTAACTGAGTAGTGCGGAGTATCCTTTTTTCTAGTCAAATTGGAGTGCATCTGCAGTTATAAACCAATAAAGCTGCAACATCCTTTACAATCCACCTCTGTAAGGACTTTACACTCAGACAGCACACTCGGATGTATAACCAAGTATATTTGTATAACGTAGGCCTTCCAAATGGTTTCTCTGAAAAAGCAAGTCTATTTTTGTCCAATAGTTCTGTATGTATAAATAATTTTTATTTATTTGTGTCAGTAACAAAGTAGTAAACCATCCCACCCCAAATAATGCTCTTTGTTGGTTTACTCTCATCCTACATGTGGATAATGTGTTAATCATATATCTTTGTCTGTAATCACTCTAGTCTCTGAACCAGACCTGCAATCGCACCTCATCATGTCATTGAGTGCCTTAAGGATGACTAAAACCAACCCTCTAGGCTGAGTTAATTTCAATTACAAGTAACACATGTATGCTAAATATTTTGTATAATAGAATTTGATGATGTGCCAGAATATTCTGCATCTTGCTAGTTTGGACCTTAAACTGTGGCAGTGAAAATAGTCTCTTGACATGGTTATAAAATCTGTATGTGCTCATTAAGAATGCATACTATTTTATGTTCATTTTGTAGGAATCTAAGTTAACAGATCTAAATGTCAGTAATCTGCCCTCACCTACCTATACAAAGGTGTTTAACTACTACTCTTTGTCTTCTCTTGTCCTTGTCTAATGCTCTCTCCATCACTCTCCTATCTTCAATCCCTTGATTTTCCCTGTATCGTCTCTAATCTAGTTGTACCTTTTCCCTTACCAGGGCCTTTGCACCAAAATAAACACCAGGAAAAATGCGAAGAATGCATTTGATGTTAAATCATGTGTAGATAAATTAAATATTCACAGTGGAATTTACATATTGTGATCTCAGTGCCCTTAGTTTAGAGCACTCTTTTACTTCGACAAAGTTAATAAATTAATTGCTGGCAATAATAGTTGACTATGTTTAAATTTTCTGTTGAAACCGAACCTCTCATCATGGGTAATGGGAGTAGCAAGTCAAACAGAGTCTATCAGCATTCAGGAAATCAGACAAAAAGTGGCAGAAAAGATAAAAGAACAAAAAGCGTATTAATGGTTTGACGGCATGAATTTCAAGCATTTCTGGAGCACATAATTAAACCTCTAAATACAGCTAAACTGAGGGGCTCTACCACTAACCTACCTCATTGTGAACAAGTTTTTTGTTTTTTTACTTTTTTACATTCAATTTGCTTCATGGCTTGAATCTAAAATAGGTTAGATACAATTTAAAAAAACATAGGTAACCTACTGTAAAAATAAATCAAAACACATTATAATATTATTATTATAGTGACACTACATGCCGATTGTACAAGACATTGAGTGATGCAATTAGGGATTAGGTACATATTGAATCCTGCTTCATCCACATATATGAGGACCTGTGGCAACACTTGTCCATTATTGCCCAGAGAGAAACTTTCTTAAATTGCACACACCTGATGCCTGAAACAGCTTTGAAACCCAGCACAGGGTACAGGGTTTGGTACAGGCTATACTCTAATGCCAAATTATCTTATTAAGAACTGGAATTAGTTTTAATAAACTCTGATCATGGAAATGGGTCAATTAAAGGATTTGATTAGACTAAGTGATTAAGGACCCAGGTGGAACAGAAACCAGAAGTCACGTCGATCTCCCAGGACCAAGATTGGAAATCCCTGTTCTAAGATAACTGAAATAATGGGTTAAAATTGATCGAGTTTGAGTGTTTCTAAGTGGCTCAACTATGCCTCTGCTCAGGCTGCATGTTGGGCATATATTCTGGAGACCACTGGTTCAAATTGGTGATCTTCTATTAACCAGCTATGACTAGGATTGTACACAATTGGTAGATTGTTTTTTTGCACAAGAATGATCCTTGGAGGACACTAGGCACCTTAACCGACTGACACACATGATTCTTCAATGGTTATACAGACTCCGAGCAACCCAATGGTCCCTCACTTCAGTCACTGCACTGTATTTTCACCAAACGTATCATATGATGTCTACAGAACTTTCCCACTCTCCTCCACACTGCTAACTTCCACACCGAATGAATGAAATTAAGTAAATGTAAGCAAACTCCTGATTTGCATGAACTTAACAGTAAGAGGTTGCTTAAAATACCCTCTCACAAAAAGATATTTCCCTCTCAAGATGAAGCCAAATATACTTTGAAAGTCGCTGTATTATCATTACAGTGCCACAGCTCACAGTCTGAAAATGTAAGATAAGAGCAGCTGAAAGACAAAGCCATGAATAACATTCACCTCCAAGGGCTACTCTGTTTTTCAGGCTAGCAGCATTTGAATAACAAGATATCAATATCATTTTATCATGCGTTCTTTATGCAAGTGTAAAGTTATTCTCCCACATTGCCAATGGGCAGCATTTGTACTGTGTGAAATATTATATTGAAAAATATTGATTATTGTTGCCTTCCCTGCCTAAAACCACAGTTGCTATGCAAAGGTTTTTTATGATTAAATGTTTTTTTAATCCCCTATCCAGCTCTTCTGTATATCGTTTTCTTAACAGAATTAAAATAAACTCAACAGGAAGTTTATTGGTCACATATTAAGGGCTATGAAAATCTATGAATGCATATATATGACAAATAATTACTGTTTGAACCCAAGCTGAATTAATACATTAGCCACTGTCTACTCTGAAATAGGTCTAATGTATCAAAGAGATTCAGAGCATCACGAGAGCTTAAATTGTATTGCAGATGGCAAAGTTTTTGCAAAATAAAAGTTTTTTAAAAATGCAGTCAAAAATAATTATGCATTTAATAGTAAGGTACCTAAGAAGTAGAGATATTGTATAACATGCACCCCCAAATTGTTTGGTGCTTTTACACTATGGCATTTATTACATTTTTAACAAGAAAACTTTCTGTTTCTGTATTAGTATTACAGGGAACTTCCCACTAGTTCTAATACCATGTCTTGATGTATCTATTGTATTGTGCTATTGTAGTGCAGTTGTGTCTCTCAATGCATGTCAGAATTACTGAAAGCCACAGTATTTATATGTATATACACTCACCTAAAGGATTATTAGGAACACCTGTTCAATTTCTCATTAATGCAATTATCTAACCAACCAATCACATGGCAGTTGCTTCAATGCATTTAGGGGTGTGGTCCTGGTCAAGACAATCTCCTGAACTCCAAACTGAATGTCTGAATGGGAAAGAAAGGTGATTTAAGCAATTTTGAGCGTGGCATGGTTGTTGGTGCCAGACGGGCCGGTCTGAGTATTTCACAATCTGCTCAGTTACTGGGATTTTCACACACAACCATTTCTAGGGTTTACAAAGAATGGTGTGAAAAGGGAAAAACATCCAGTATGCGGCAGTCCTGTGTGGGCGAAAATGCCTTGTTGATGCTAGAGGTCAGAGGAGAATGGGCCGACTGATTCAAGCTGATAGATGAGCAACTTTGACTGAAATAACCACTCGTTACAACCGAGGTATGCAGCAAAGCATTTGTGAAGCCACAACACGTACAACCTTGAGGCGGATGGGCTACAACAGGAGAAGACCCAACCGGGTACCACTCATCTCCACTACAAATAGGAAAAAGAGGCTACAATTTGCACAAGCTCACCAAAATTGGACAGTTGAAGACTGGAAAAATGTTGCCTGGTCTGATGAGTCTCGATTTCTGTTGAGACATTCAGATGGTAGAGTCAGAATTTGGCGTAAACAGAATGAGAACATGGATCCATCATGCCTTGTTACCACTGTGCAGGCTGGTGGTGGTGGTGTAATGGTGTGGGGGATGTTTTCTTGGCGCACTTTGGGTCCCTTAGTGCCAATTGGGCATCGTTTAAATGCCACGGCCTACCTGAGCATTGTTTCTGACCATGTCCATCCCTTTATGACCACCATGTACCCATCCTCTGATGGCTACTTCCAGCAGGATAATGCACCATGTCACAAAGGTCGAATCATTTCAAATTGGTTTCTTGAACATGACAATGAGTTCACTGTACTAAACTGGCCCCCACAGTCACCAGATCTCAACCCAATAGAGCATCTTTGGGATGTGGTGGAACGGGAGCTTTGTGCCCTGGATGTGCATCCCACAAATCTCCATCAACTGCAAGATGCTATCCTATCAATATGGGCCAACATTTCTAAAGAATGCTTTCAGCACCTTGTTGAATCAATGCCACGTAGAATTAAGGCAGTTCTGAAGGCGAAAGGGGGTCAAACACAGTATTAGTATGGTGTTCCTAATAATCCTTTAGGTGAGTGTATATTGCAGTAAAGTATAATGCCCCACAGTAAAAAAATAAACAAACTCATACACATCATAAAGAACATAAGACAGTGTCCAATCAAGAGGAGACCATTCACCCCATCGTGCTCGTTTGGTGTCCATTAATAACTAAGTGATCAAGGATCCTATCCAGTCTGTTTTTGAATGTTCCCAAATTGTGTCTTCAGCCACATCGCTGGGGAGTTTGTTCAGATTGTGACGCCTCTCTGTGTGAAGAAGTGTCTCCTGTTTTCTGTCTTGAATGCCTTGAAGCCCAATTTCCATTTGTGTCCCCGGGTGCGTGTGTCCCTGGTGATCTGGAAAAGCTCCTCTGGTTTGATGTGGTCGATGCCCTTCATGATTTTGAAGACTTGAATCAAGTCCCCACGTAGTGTCCTCTGCTCCAGGGTGAAAAGGTTCAGGTCCCTCAGTAGGACATTCCCTTCAGACCTGGAAAAAGGCCGGTTGCTCTCCTCTGAACTGCCTCTAGAGCAGCGATATCTTTCTTGAAGTGTGGAGCCCAGAACTGTCCACAGTATCCAGATGAGGTCTAACTAGTGCATTGTACAGTCTGAACATCACTGCCCTTGTTCTCAATTCTACACTTTTGACAATATACCCTAGCATTGTGTTTGCCTTTTTTTATTGCTTCCCCACATTGTTTGGATGGAGAAAGTGAGGAGTCCACGTAGACTCCTAGGTCTTTCTCATGTGTTACTTCATCTAGTTCTATTCCTCCCATAGTGTAATTATAGAGGACATTTTTGTTACCTGCATGTAATACCTTGCACTTGTCCACATTGAATTTCATCTGCCAGGTGTCGGCCCACAACTGAATATTACCGAAGTCCCTCTGAATAGCCTGTGCTGCCGAGATTGTGTCTGCTGGGCCACCTATTTTAGTATCATCTGCAAATTTGACAAGTTTGCTAACTATCCCAGAGTCCAGATCATTAATATAGATTAGAAAAAGCAAAGGCCCTAGTACTGATCCCTGTGGGACTCCACCAATAACTTCACTCCAGTTAGAAGCAACTCTTCTAATCGATACTCTCCGTTTCCTATACATCTACCAGTTCATAATCCACTACTTACATTACCCTGAATGTCTACAGCTTCCAATTTGAGGATCAGTCTTTGGTGTGGAACCTTATCAAAAGCTTTTTGAAATGCTAAGTATATCAAATCATATGCTTTCACATGATCTACAGCTGCATGTTCAAAAAACTCCAATAAATTTGTAAGACATTATCTGCCTCATCTAAACCCATATTGACCATCTCCAAGAATATGGTTTTCATGAAGATGCTCCTCCTTTTTCCAACATTTTACAAGTAATGCAGGTGAGACTGTGTGACGATGACAAAAGGGGGGAACAATTGCCACCGTCACGTGACCACGTCACCCCTAATTTATTCCAGTGAGGAGGGGGTCTCACTATTCCCCCTCTCTCCCCAGGCTTTAGCAAGATCCCAATGTACACACCGCAGAGTCAATATTCGGAATTACAACAAGTTTAATTACAATGGTTGCCAGGCGGGGCACGAAGTCCACCGGCCTAGAGTCCCCATTACCTACAATTAGAAACTCTAAAACTGCCTTTAACAACAGGCGATTGCGCTAGCAAAAATAAAATACTAAAACTAATCAAGAAAATCCCCAATAAAACTATGCTAAAAGTAAAGCCTGTCTTGGCCCCCCAAAGTCCAAGTCCCGGAATTAAGGTGCGAATATGCTGCAAGGAGTCTTTGTCACCAATGTCCATTCAAGTTCATGGCAGGTGGATTCCTAGGAGGCTTGGCAGTACGGGGTCCCCCTCCTACTGTGTCAGCCCCTGGGCCAGGCTCTGAAGTGCCAGCAATCCTAGGCAGGGAATCAGAGGGGACGCGTCATTGAGGCCAGGTAAGTGAAACCACACATACTACAGTGGTTATTTTTCCCCCCCCCATTCACGTCCCTCTGCTATCCTTTTCCCCAGCGCGTCTCTCCACAGGTGCACTGCTTGCCGTCTCAGGCCCAGCTGACCACCGGGGGAACACACCGGCTCTACCAGCCCTGTCAGGTAAGTAGGAAAAATAGGAAATATGTCCAGGATCTATTCCCAAATTAACTTTCCTTTTCTCCTCAGGATACCACACATTACGCAGAGGCAGCCAGGAAGGGTGCACAGCAATCAACCAAAACTCATTCAAAACCAAGAAGAGTTTTCCCATAAGACATCAGAGTACTTATCCTGCCATGAACAATTCCCCTGTTCCTATCTGCAGCTTCCTCTGTTCTTCTAGTCTTCTAGTCTTCTAGTCTTGTTCCCCATTGTCGCACACCCTCCTGCCTAGCTCCCCCACAGTGCTGTCCTCCTTCCTTCTCAGTCCCAGATCCCCCTTCCTGCTCTCTGCACTCTTTTTAAAGCAGGTGCTCTTCAGTAGGGGTCAGGAGATGAATGAAAGCAGTTGTGCTAATTAAAGGAGTGGCGGACACCGCCCAATCAGACGGGTGTGTCCTTAATTGGTGTCTGTAGTTGGTGATAATGTTGCCTTTAAGTTAAAACAATTAAATGAAAAAAAGCAAAGCAAATCAAGTGGAAATTAACAAGCAATATAACAAATACAAAAGTAATGACAAGTGAAAATAAAAACCTACAAACTCCGTAATAAAATAAAACATAATAAATAAAACCAATTAATAGGCAACACCAATCACCCCTCCCAGCACCTCTTGTAACAACTGATTGGTCTGTAATTTCCTGGCTCAGCTTTGTCCCCTTTCTTGTGGATTGGTATGACATTTGCCATCTTCCAGTCAGTTGGCACATCCCTTGTTCTAAGTGTCATTTGGAATATTTGAGTTAGCGGCCTATAAATAATTTCCCTATAGGCTGCTAACAGGGGATGTGCCAACTGACTGGAAGACGACATCCATGTAAACCTGTCTGTTATCAGCACTATTGCAGAAAAGATGACCTTAGGATCAATACACACCATATTTTTTTTATCCATTGGCCTAATTTTGTTTTAATTACTATATTTTGTCTTTGTCTTTTCTCTGCCAGGGAGTTTTCCTGTGAGACAACACAGATGCAGACCACAAACAGTGCATATTACCTTTTTTAATCAAGTGTCTTAATAAAGCTATATTCAGAGAACATGCCATATACAAACTGCTACAGGGGTGCAGAAAGCAGAGACAATTATTACCATGCTAGGTTGAAAATATAATAAAGATGTCCCACGAGTGCATGAGTTGGTTTCGCAGAACAACTTTGGGGAGAATTCTGGAAGTAATTTAATTTGTATTATCATTACTACATTTTTTAATAAGAATAAAGTTTTTTAGAGCTCAAATGGAAGGAAATACAAATAATAAAAACACTTAAAACCACATATATACCATTATAATATATAATATAGGTATACACATACAAACACACAGTGCCTTGCAAAAGTTTTCACCCACTATCAAAATATCACATTCTGATTAATCAAAAATAATGTAAACCATTTTTAATGAATATATTTCACCAAACAGTAACTTTTTTAATTAAAAACTGTAATAATCAAACTGTTATGTTAAATAGGCTGAATGGCACCTAAACCTGCAAAGAACATACATAAATGTACATTTACTGATTGCATAAGTATTTAGTCCCCTAAGTCAGTACTTTGTGGAAGCACAGCTGGCAGCTGTGAATCTATTTGGTTTCTATGGTGTAGAATTTATGGTGTAATTTTTGCCCATTCTTCCTTCCAAAATGCTCCAGTCCTGACAAGTTTGTTAGGAGTCGTTGATAGACTGCATTGCTCCAGTCTCACAATACATTTTTTATTGGATTCAAGTTTGGAGATTGACTGGGCCCCCCAATGACATTCAGTTTCTTATTTTAAAACCATTGCAGTGTGACATTGACCTTGTACTTGTAATCCCTGGTTTGTCCTGCTGAAATGTTTTACATCTTTGACGGACAATACAGACAATTTTCCATATCCTATAGGAATGACACTCATCTATCTGTCAGTGTATGTATTGTTCTAAAATGGCTTGTTTTCATCCCTGTGGATGGAAATCCTCCTTATTACAATTAGAAATGTAAATTGCACCCTTTATCTGGTAACTAACTCAGCACAAAATGCTCTTTTAATATGTAATCATGTTTGTACCGGATGAAAACTGTATACCCGTTCCCTGGTTGCAACCCAGCTGTCATACTTTAATCAGTACATATCTCAACATACCATATCCCTTGTACTTGTCAGTGAAATATGTTCTTGTTGAAGCACCCAGGAAATTGTTTTCCAATTTATCTTCTAATAGCTTAATTAACATGATACTTGCACTCAGCTCTATTAAGAGAATATAATCATGAATATATTCTTTAAGTTAAGTAAAGCGATATATGGGTATATATGTGGGCGTACTCACCAGAATTATAATTTGTGATGATAAAATGATGGTGAACATGTTTGGAATATATATACACACACACACTTAGTGTACAAAACATTAGGAGCACCTACTCTTTCCACGAAACAGACTGACGACGTGAATCCAGGTGAAGGCTATGATCCCTTATTGATGTAACCTGTTGAATCCACTTCAATCAGTGTAGATGAAGGGGAGGAGATGGGTCAAAGAAGGGGTTTTAAGCCTTGACACAAATGGGACAGGGGTTTTGTATGGTATGGTATACATGGTAGTGTGGTAGTAGATGCCAGGCATGCCGGTTTGAGTGTGTCAAGAACTCCAACACCTCTGGGTTTTTCACTCTCAACAGTCTCCTGTTTGTGAAGGATGGTCCACCACCCAAAGGACATCCACCCAATGGCAGGCCAGTAGTCGAAAACGTGATGAAAGACCAAAGGAGGCTGACATGAATTGTGCAGAGCAATAGATGGGCTACAGACTGACAGTCCAGTACAACAATAGTCGCCGTACATTGACATGAACGGGGTGTGGCTGCCAACGACCTAACAGAGTTCCACTTCTTCCAGGAAAACTCAAGAAACTGCAATTGCAGTGGGATAAGGAATTAAAATACTGGACACTGGAGGACTGGAAAAACACAGCCTGGTCTGATGCATCCAGGTTCCTGCTATCCATCTGCTAATGTATGTTTTCAGAAGGATAATGCCCAATGCCACAAGCCTAGGATTGTCCAGGAATGATTCCACGAATGACTGAACTGTAGCTGTAGCAAACGAGAGCAGGGGAGCGGAGCGAAAGGAAGAACGCTTTTTCGGCGTTCATGCATTTGTGTGGCCAGGCGACATCGGTGGAATAAAGGTGAAGGAAACCCTTATATTTATTTAAAAAATAATAAAGCATAATTTAAAAGAGTCACCAAAGATACCAGTTAAGGCACTGGTTAAGACTGATATGAAAACAATTAGTGAATAGCTTACAGTATTTTTTTGGAATTTCAAGTGTAATATTTCTATGTGATTTGCAGGTAAAAGGTTAAAAAATGCTTCGACAACATACCTTTTCTTTAGCAGTGTAATGTTGTGACTCCAATCCACTGATCCATGTTATCTAGTCCACAGTTGTTTAATACTATGTAGTACAGTCACTCACAGGTACACAGAGGAGACAGTTTTGTGCATAGGTTTACTGTATGTGTGTCACCGAGATTCACAGATTTTGCGAAGACCATTAAGTCTGCCTTTCTGTGCAACAGTCCACTTGCAAATGCCACCTGGATATCTTAAATGTTAGTTAACTAGAAAGTGTAATGTTATGAATCCTATGATTAAATATGATATGATCAGAGAGATTACTTTTCCATTTTAAGGGTATACATTGATTTTCCATGGCAGGCAAATTAAACTCATAATTCATAATATCACTATTATTCCTCCATAATAATAACTGCATATTAAGCTCACTTAAATATTAGAATAACAATATTATAGCTATATATAAAAATATAAATGTATATTATATACTATACACAGTACACATTGTATTCATGTTCAGCAGATATGTGGATATTTAAGACCTGCATATTCAACTCAAAATATGTTTTCTCTTTAAATGTATATACCTTTCACAGTTTTGGAAAAATTTAATGATTTTGCTTTTAAATATTATATATAGTGAGAGCCTGGCAGTTGTTAATTAAAGGCTTCAGACACATGCAGCGTGTCAAATTCATTTTAAAGACATCTTTGAAATGCTCTGTCAAATATCTTTGCCTTCTCACTGATTGACGCCCCAGACTTGGTATTCATACTTCTTTGTCACAGGCAGCACACAGGGATTTGAAGATTTGCACATGGGAAATCCATGTGCCCTCTAGTGATGTGATAAGGAATGCAAGAGATTTCCTTTATTCTACCAGTGGCATAGAGTGGAGATAAAACATGTTAATCCAAGCAGATTATGTATGGAAGTGTTTACTTGGTTATTAATATACCATGCAATTTCACCACAAATTGACAGGATTGAGAGTCAGCCGTGTTCTGCATACATACAAAATATCATTGATGGCAAATCACCAGCATATTATTTTATAGGCTTTTATAAGGCTTTAAGAGAGTGCGTTTTTAGAATCTTATCTTGAATAATGTCAAGTCAAATCCTGAAATTGTTTAAAAGTATTCATCAATAAATCATATATGTCATGTACCTGAACAATCCTTCCAACAATAACAGAGAGGTTATTCTAAAGTTTAAATGTTGAAATAAACACTGGGACAAGATATTTATATTAGATTTCTAAGAATGCTTCAGCAGTGCCTGTGATTGACCTCGCAGTTATGATCTGACTGTTTTGGGTGTCAGATTCACAGCTCCACCCAGTAGAGGATAAAACCGCTACGCCAAACGAGTGGTCTCCCAATGCGGGGCGTTTATACGCTGATTCACAGAAGGGTTACTTCCCAATGAGAATGCACAAAATGAGTCCTGTTACATTCTGACAGTGTGAATTTTGAATGACTAGTAATTATTATATCCACTTACACTGCTCGAGTCAGTAGTTTCTCATGCATTGTTATGCCTACTTCCTATCCGCATCATATCACACTTTGGAAAAACATAGACCAGGCTTACACAATTAGACACAAATCTGTTACACTCTACTCGTTAATGTGTGTGGATCTCCAGCCAGGAAGAATGTGATTTGATGTCCGTATTTTGTGAGTCTCATTCCAATGATTATGTAGAACAATACTGCTGTACGATGCAGACAGGTACAGGGATATATTGTAATATGGGTACGTGCCAAGACCCAATGTGAGGAATTTGGTTTTCTAAGTATTTTCTTAAACCTAGCCATTTGATCTTCAAGCAAGTGTGAACTGCATTCAATTGACCTCTGTCAGCGCCACTTCAAAGGAATCCTTCCCAGCAGCTTCTGTGCCAGGAATGTTTTCTAAAACCAGGATTACTGATTATTTTAAGCCCATAACATGTAAGTGCATTGCTGTCATGCATCATACATATAATAATCAATGATCTCAATAGGTTATGATTGCAAACGCTATTGACCACCACCAAATATTTGTACAATGATGAAAAACGCTCAAATTTGTTTACTATTTTTAGATGAAATAGATCTCATTGATTCATCGCAGCGGATAACAGCGTTTCTTTGTAGACATTACAGAACATCTTGACTGCATGTCACAAATACAACTTTTTCCTTTTATTTTTGTATTGTTTTTAGCTTGCTGTTGTTGACAGTTCTTTTATTTCCCCCTTTATGAAAGCTGGCTTCTCTGGATTTGGAAAGAGTTCAAAGAATCAGTCATTTCTCTTCCTGTTGAAATACATTGCAATCCCGAAGTATTGCTTTAATATGATGGCTTTTTCAAACAATGTCAATGCAGTTTATAGTTTTTTTTCATCTGCTGCAGCATGACTGAGAGCGAAGGCACCAATGTCCATGTCAGTCCCCTGTTGTGTCTTAAATAGCACATCGAGCAACACGAAGGAGATAGAAGAGTCTTGGCTGGATCAGAGTTCACAATGTTCCTATCAGTTTAAACCAGAGGGTTCAAACGTGGCTGGGAATATCGATGCTTTATCATCTAATGAAACACAACACACACAAAGCCCATTTGCATGCAATAACACTTAACACCTGTGTCCTTCTTGAACGGTTATCAGTTTATATGAGCTACAACAATGTATACTGAGTGTATCATGTTTGAGAGCAGAAGTAAGTTGAATCAGGTCAATTAAAAAAGACATCTGTAGATACAGTGACATTAATTAATGCAAATACATGTACAGAGTCCTTCCAAAAAGACATTCAAATTTGAATTGTATATATTTAAGAACATAAGAAGAACATAAGAAAGTTTACAAATGAGAGGAGGCCATTCAACCCATCGTGCTCGTTTGGTGTCCATTAATATCTAAGTGATCCAAGGATCCTATCCAGTCTATTTTTTAATGTTCCCAAACTTTCAGCTTCTACCACATCGCTGGGGAGTTTGTTCAGATTGTGACGCCTCTCTGTGTGAAGAAGTGTCTCCTGTTTTCCATTTTGAATGCCTTGAAGCCCAATTTCCATTTGTGTCCCCAGGTGCGCGTGTCCCTGCTGATCTGGAAAAGCTCCTCTGGTTTGATGTGGTCGATGCCTTTCATGATTTTGAAGACTTGGATCAATTCCCCACGCAGTCTCCTCTGTTCCAGGGTGAAAAGGTTCAGGTCCTCAGTCTCTCAGTAGGACATTCCCTTCAGACCTGGAATAAGTCTGGTTGCTCTCCTCTGAACTGCCTCTAGAGCAGCGATATCTTTCTTGAAGTGTGGAGCCCAGAACTGTCCACAGTATCCAGATGAGCTCTAACTAGTGCATTGTACAGTCTGAACATCACTGCCCTTGTTCTCAGTTCTACAATTTTGACAATATACCCTAACATCCTGTTTGCCTTTTTTATTGCTTCCCCACATTGCTTGGATGGAGAAAGTGAGGAGTCCACATAGACTCCTAGGTCTTTCTCATGCGTTACTTCATCTAGATCTGTACCTCCCATAGTGTAATTATATTGGACATTTTTGTTACCTGCATGTACCGCAGTATATGACATCCATCATTGTGTTTGGTGTCTCGGTACACAGGAGGCTCGGGCAAATGTACAGTATGGAGCAAGATGGCATATGTAGCAGAGCAGCACGCTCATTTTCAAATCCGAGTTTTGTCTAAGCAATTTCCTGCATGTTTCGGTTATGGATGGTCCTGGCCAACCCATCTGAACCTCTGACTCCTATTGGGGTTTTATTAGACCTGCTGAAAACCGGACTCTCCGGTCTAATAACAGCCACCATATTTGTCAGTGATAGTTATCTGTACAGCCTTCATACACTGACGCAATCTGCCCCCACAGTGCACCCAGAACATTTATAATCAAAGGACAAAAGTCTCCTTTATAATAATAAGGTATTTGTGTATTAAAGATTATAAAATTACAGAGAAACAAATAAACCAAAGGTTGCGAGTCTATTCAAATATGATAAACTCAATATTTTAATTTTCTGCACCTCTGTGAAAGAAATAAACTATTTGGTTCATGCATTTTACAGTTTACTGCCTAAAAGTCTTAATTGCAGGTGAGATATATGTTGTCAGTTAGGCTTAGCAGAGCTTCTCGACTGCTTACGTCTTTAATTTAATGCTGCTGTCGTTATGAACCGGATGTCAAGCTTTAATGCTCAAGTGATTAGTCAGAGCTGATAAAGATTGTTTGATTATTTATGTGTGTTTGAAAAGGCTGAGGAGTGTCCAGACTTTCACTACCAACCACATCACAGGCAGTCTGTGTTGTCTGCTTTTTAACCACTTTTATATGCAGTTATTCAGCAGCTTCCTTGATACCCTCTTTATATATGTATTTGCTAATCCCCCTTCCTTGTTGTTCTTAATCCCTTCATAACAAACTGTTTATTTTCCACCTGCTCTATGCAAAACAGGTCCCTCCATAATTGTCCCTTGCAGCTGTTAAATAGCTTTGAGGTTCACAAGATAAGAGCACTGGAATTAAAAAAAAAATGAAACTGAGTTGATGGTTTAAATTAATTTTTGAAGATCATACTTCTGCCTGGGACGTTTAACCTCAGATGTTTCATTCTGATAACTGCAAGAGGCTTTTTAATTAAACCTGGTCATTTGTTTTCTTCTTGGTCAATACTCTGCTTTGGGAGACTTTAGTCAGTGGTATGTGTGTTCATTAATAATAATTATTAAGAAGGAAAATGTATGCTATTTATACTGGAAGTGAAAATGGATAAATTAGTATCTCTCTCTTTCAATGTAATTATGTTTATATGACATAAGGTGGGCACGTTTGTTTCAGATTTTTACTCCACTACTCTATGTTTCTAATCATTTTTATTGTAAATCAGTCCTGCGGATTAAAAATGACCAAGATAGAGCTAAAGATATAGTGCCTAGGGTCTTATTTAATAAAAATGTTTATAAATATATATTATTATTAAGTTTAAGTCGTATCACTTCACGTCTCCAATGCAAACATTTCGCTGATGCTCACCTAAATTAGAAGTGCATATCAATTTAGCTTATAATGACAGCTAAAGGAAGCACAGGCGCATGCTTAAGTATGCCGTCCACATAATGATGATAGTATTAAACCCGTCTTTCTACTGCCACCAAAATGCCTTTCACTCTCAGGATTTAATAAGAACATTAAAAACTGCAGCCAGTCTGCTGGTGCCGTTGCAGTCATGTATGACAGCAGTTTCTATCTCTCTCCACACATTTCATTTTCCATGTTCTTTCACCTTTTTGTGGATCAAGAGATTCTAAATGTCACTGATTCTTATCGGTTCAGTCTAACCTACACCATGGACATTTACAGATAGGAGAAACTCTTATCATCTTTCACTGTATCATCAGTGCCATCGTTTTCTTTTGCATCCTTACATTCCATATACAAAGGTGTGTTCTTTTTTTTCTTCTCATTTTAAAAGCCAAGCCATAGGAAAGATATATGAGGTACCATACATTACTGTATATAAATAACAATGGAGAAAGTTTTTATTTGAGCTTGATTTAAAATGAACTTAACTGCAGTGTTGATTGAGTTCAATTTGAAATGCATTTGCTTGGGCCAAATATGGACCAAATATGACTTATTTTTCTTCACTCTCTTTGTAACTGCCTTTTGAAACTGAAAACTGAATATGTCCTTCATAATACTGTTATTTTGAATCCTTATATATATATATACACACACACACACTAATGTAATGCCCATTCTTTGAGTTTTTCTGTGAGAATTTTCAAGAGGAAAAAAATGCAATGAGGAGTAAGTACATTTGCATAAAATTGATCAACACAGAAAGAGTATTCCCCCAAGGAACTGTATTATGTATATTCTTAAAAACAGGTGATGAACAGACGGGGGAAAAAAAACTCTTTGGTAAAAGAACACTTTAAGCAAATATTGTATGTATATATTTATTTATTTTCATTTGATGTAATGTGTGTGAAGTGCAAATAAAAATGTGTAGTTTATAAATCTCATTGAAATTCAGCATAATAATGGGATTGATTTGTACACTGGTCTTCTAGTACGCTTTCCTGGTGTTACTCTTAATATGCCGTTCCTTTGCACAGGTATAAATAAGGGTTATTGATGAAACACGGACAGCACATGTTGGGAATTTAAGCTCTATATGACTTTTCCCACAAATGGTATGCAGTGTGGTATGCAGTGGTTTAATTGCTTACAAAATAAAATGTGTTAAATTAATGGATATGATCAATTACAACTGAAATTCAGATTGGTAGAGAGCATGTATGTTTATCCAGAAGTATGCAAGGACCACTTCAACCTGTTACTAGGGTCTGGATGAGCAGCTGAGTAGAGCAGGCTGTGAGGAAGGGCCGGATTCACACAGGAGCGTGTCAGAGTGGAGATGTGTGACAAAGAGAGGTCAGCGGTGACTCCAAGATTCCTAGCAGAGCAAGAGGGAGAATGTGGTAGATTCCAGTGGAATTGAGATGGAGAGATCAGGAGAAGGGAAAGAAGAGGAGATGAGATTTGGAAAGGTTCAGCTTGTGATGGTGTGAGTGCATCCAGGAGGAGATTGCAGAGAAGAGGCCAGAAGAGGGAAAAGAAAGGAAGATCTGGTCATCATCTCCATAAAAGTGGCAGGAGAACCCATGGGATGCAATGAGGGACTCAGATAGCAGGTGTAGAGAGAGAACAGGAGCTTTGGGGCACACCTGTTGGGAGAGGTTGAGGTGTGGAAGAAGATCCATGCCATATCACCTGGAAGGTGCGTTGTGGTAGGCAGTTATTCTACCAATATGATTGAGAAGAAACATTGACACTCCCCTGTTCTGTTTAGCATCCTGAGCTAAATCACATATTATACCTCTGAGATTAACTGGAATGTCATATTAGGAAACAACCACAGAGATCTTACAGTATTTGCTTCTACAGAAAGGTGTTGCTATTCCAGAGGTTACAGAATTAATGAAGCCATACCATTCATGTAAAAGCTATCTTGTTATGTTTTTACAATTGTCAGTGTTGGCACAATGTGTGAAAAAAGAAATACAACTTTTAATATTGTTATTAAAGAACCAATGACAGGTTAGTCACACATTCTATTCTAAAGGTTACAAGGTGTCCAATTTACCAGGCTTATGCTAATTTGTGTTACTGTGACATGTCTAATTAGTAGAGTTTCACAAGTCTTAATTATTTAGATGTGTCACTATACATTGACCTTGTGATACATGTCATGGTCTAATGCGAGACAGTGCATAATTAGCTAACGGTATTTGATTATGTATTGAAAGGATGTGTGTGAGAAAATATGAGGGTGTGTATCAGCACTGCTTCGTGTATAGATGTGTATTATACTTTCCTTCCAGTCTTGCTACTTCCTAATTGCTCTTATCAAGAACTACACTTACAGAATATATATACAGTCTACTATATGCATAGTATAATAGTAAAGTTTTAAAGTGTTTTTTTAAAGAATATAAACAATATCATTTGTCATGCTTTTTTTAAATCTCAAATGGCTTTATCTGTATTTCTAAATCAATAAATACATACAGTATATTTGACCTTTTTTTATATATATTTAATTCTGTGATTATATAAGACAACACAGAACTCAACAATGAAGTATTAAAAGCATGTCCTTAATGGTGATTTTCAAACATCCGATCTGCATGTCACAGAGAGGGTGCAATGAAATATGAAACACTAATAATAGTTACTATGCAAGTTTATCTGGTTTGTGTCCTCCTAAAGTGCTGCATTCACAGGGTAATGGGTTTATCGTGCTGTGCTTCTGTGACACACACTCAAAAGTACAGCTTTAGATTTGTAAAAGGCAATAGTATTTTGAATTGATCTTTTGTAAGTGTGACTTTTATTATAAGATGTACTTGTATTATTAACAAGACGAACCAGTGTGTATTGTAATTGTGAGGGAAGGTGTGAAAATTAAATGGCTATATTGTAACGTGTTGTTGAACTCCTGACACAACCTGCTCTTACCATTTCCTGCTAAACGAAATTGACAAAATGTGTCCTTTTCTCAGTGCTTTCTCTACTCATCTTTTAGTTCAGGCCTTTGTCTTTCCAGCCAGGTCTATTGCACTGGCCTTCCTGCCTCTTTAATTTTCCCTTTTTAACATATTCATAATTCTGCTGCGAGTCTTATATTCTCTCTCATGGGATTCCAATATTTGACTCTCCACACATTTACTTATGTTAAATACAGGACCCTTGTCCTTAACCACTACAATCTGCTGCTTCTTCTCTGTTTCGCTTCTACAGGCTTATGAGCTTTACGACACATCTGTTTAGATTCCACCTGTACACCAATCGGATTTTCTCATCCCTAAACGCTACAATGTGTGGAGGATTTTTTAATAGTTTGTAACCCTTGTATGCTAGTTTTTGAAAAGGTGTCTGTTAAATGATTTAATAATAATAATAATAATAATAATAATAATAATAATAATAATAATAATAATAATAATAATAATAGTATATGAAGGCACTTCTGCAGCCCATTTACAACTAAACATATGAACATGTGCCCTCCTTCAGTAATGTTTCCTTTTTCTTTCAATGGCAGGTCACTGACAGAACTAAAATTCTGCCAGTGCCCTTGATGTTACATCAAACAGGAATATTCTTTAGAACAGGGAAATAAAACAAATCTAAGGATTTCATAATCCTCTTCTTGGCAGGTGAGAAACTTATCTTATTTTTCATTGGTTTATTTAATTATTTTCAAGCGAGGACTCTGTGTAAGAACCATGGTGTCAAAACACGTTGGAAGACATTCTAAATTAAAAAGGAGACATTAACAATTAAAGACCACCGAATTGCAGTTCGCAAAACCAAGGAAAGTGATATACAATGAAATTATTTCTGTAAATCATGCACTTTATGAGGTGTTATGTAATAATGTAATATACATTTTTTTCTTCAGTGTGCATTTCTTTTAAACAAGTTTAAGAACATAAGAAAGTGTCCAATTGAGAGGAGGCCATTCGCCCCATGGTGCTCGTTTGGTGTCCATTAATAACTAAGTGATCAAGGATCCTATCCAGTCTGTTTCTGAATGTTCCCAAATTGTCTCTTCAGCCACATCGCTGGGGAGTTTGTTCAGATTGTGACGCCTCTCTGTGTGAAGAAGTGTCTCCTGTTTTCTGTCTTGAATGCCTTGAAGCCCAATTTCCATTTTTGTTAAAGTTGAACCTCATGTATTACACATGTAAAATTAATTTTGACGTAGACTTTTAATACAGTTAGATAAGACAGAAATTTTATTTCTTGGGGAACATCTAGTATTGTAGTTCTCCTCCTTAGGAAGTCAACCTTCACGTGTTTTAACTCTGGTTTAGAAAGAAGTGTGGAGACAATACTTGAATCATTGGACCACTGAAGCCATTGGTTCGAGGGGCAGGTGGGTTTAAATTATTGAAGCCAGCTTAAAAGGCAAAATGAATTACAGTGTGGAGTTCAAACCAGTATACAAACGTAAACTGTAGGAAAGCAATTTAAATAACGGGAAATGCAGGCAGGTGAGTTACATTCTTCATTTATGCTGAGTTTGAGTGATTGATTCGGTTCACTAAATGGTTGATTGTTTTCTTTTTTTCATAGTTTATCATAGCATAAGTTATCCGTTTCCCAAACTACAATGAAACCCGTCAGTACTTTCTTCCTCTGTCGGGTAAATGTTATCCTAATGAAGTCTGCAGTCAGTTCCTTTTGAGCTATGAATAATGTCTCAGGAAAAAACAAAAACAATCAACAAATGAGACTCGGTGACCTTTTCTTTATAAACATCTCATAGCAGCTGGATTTAAAATCATAAAATCATTTCACACCAAGCCGAGATTGAATTTTTCACTCTACTCTCAATAGCAGATAGAAACACGCTGTTAGATGCCTCAAAGTCTCCGAGACGGGGATATTAAAAGTGGAAGAAAGAGAGACAGTGCATCTGAAATCTGTATTAATTATTTAAAAATGAAAACAGGAAGCACCACTTTACAAAAACAAAAACAAAAACAATTGTGGGAAACTAGATAATTAAAAAAAAAACAAAAAAACAAAAAAACACTTTCCTTTGTTTTAACACATTGATGAACCACACAGACAACTTATTAACCATGCTCAAAAATGATGAGTACCATTTACTTTCGTGAGACACTATCTTCATCAACTCAGGGTCCCGACTTTCATGTTTTCAAACTCTGTGTCCCTGCCATTAAATCATGTATACTCTTTAACTCACATTATTCTGTGAAATTACATTTTAGGCAACGGTATTTCAAAATAATGCAGGAAGTACTTAATAAAGTCTGGAACAGAAAGAAAAAAAAAGAAAGAAAAACATCAGAATAATAGATAACAGATGAATAGAAGACCTTAACAGAAAAAATGTTATTAACTGGTTTTAAACTGTCTCATTGTTACCTAATCAATCTCTGCTGATCGTTAATTATATATTTGACTTCTGTAACCTTGTCGAGACAAAATTATATTGTTCTTTAATGAAATATGTGTATATAAAAAATCTGCAGTATCTAACAGAAAAAAACATATTTTGCAGTCAATGAAGGTTTTAGCCTTAGGAGCTGCTAAGTCATGTATGTTTTAGTCAAAAACACATTTTTGATCTGGTGCAATGCCAGAAAATCCTACATATCCCAAGAAGGCCTAAGTAATTAATAGCCTATGGCAATGGCCCCTCCCCCCAGACAATAAATAAATACATATTTTGTTTTACTCAGGTGATTGGTGCATTATTTATTGTATACACTTACAATTACTGAGCAACAGCGTCTGGTGGCAAATATAGACTTTATTCACATTTACTGGAACCCCAGCCTTAATGAAAAAGCACTTTGATGATGCCAAATACTTTTATCGAATCTAGATCTATAACATTTCAGCAAATCTAAAGAAAGCTTGTTCTAAATAAACAACAAACTGTATAATATGAACAATGGGTCTTAGGTGTATTATAACACATTGTAAGCCACTATAAAGTATTAGTTTTGTAATTGGCCATTTGGATGTTCTGGGCTAATTTTTGATGAAAACCAAGACTTTGCTTTAATGCATATCCTAGTGCTATATCAGGATGTTCTCAGGTCACAAGCTTATGAGATGTCATATGTCACAAACAGCGAAAAACTGCGTCTTAATCACTGAATTTCTTTTTTGATCATTATTGTTTCTTCCACTATTTCACAGGTGTATTCAATATTTTTCTTCATCTCTTGATTTCTTTCATGTCTCTGTGTGGAGCAAGTTTTGTTTTTCACTTTCTGTGGCACAAGCCAATTTGAAACTAATTGTGTTCACCTGCTGCTAATTGGTGAGTCCATGTCATCTTCCACCTCTGCTCCTTGACTCCAGCTCCCAGTTGATTGACTGAGCTGTAAAAAGGCCATACCCAAGAGAGGAAAGCAGAGTCCGGTAGAGTACGGAGATCGGAGGGGTCAGACATGTTGCGGAGGTGGAAGATGAAAGGATGGCAGAAGAGGAAGATCAAAATGGAGACTCATTCTTTGACTATCCAGAGCAGTGACTAGTGAAAGCAGATAATTGTGCTTTTGTCATTTTACCTTTGCTAGTTACTCAAATAGTGAAAAAAGGGTTTCATTCAATTCAGCTAAAAGAAGGAAAAACTCCAAACACTGCGAAGACATAAAAACTATTTTATTCATATTGACAGATAAAATGATAATGATTGTTTCCTTGCTTGATTTTGTTCTTTTTTCTTAAGTTTGGTGTCAGAGTCTGTGGAGATCCCGCCGAGCGGCGCCTGTGGAGAACGACGGCAAAATGGCATTTAACAGAGAAGTTTATGGCAGTGCAGTTTAGGAGTAAAAGGGAAAGATTTACCTTGAAAGCCCCACTTTGACACGGCCCCAGGGATACAGGCAGGTCCTGGGATCTTGGGGTCAGAGCGGGTATCCTGGAATTAAAGAGAGGTGCACTAACGGCAGTAGGAAGAAACAAGGTATAATTGTACGTATGGCTGCTGTGCAAGGTATTTTCCCTGAGCGTGTGGTTTCTCATTCCCAAGTAACCCATTGATTGGGAACTCGAATGTTCTCGTTCTCCTTTTGGAGGTTCTGACCCATTTGGAATTATATATAAATACTTGTAAAAGTAAATATGTTTGTTGAGCAAAGTTTGTGCACACAACCATTGGTGTGTATTACTGGAATGTAGCTTTTTCATACATTTTACACATTTTTAACATCTTGTGAGATAATATTTTTCTAGTTGAAATTAGGGTTTCAGAGGATCATGTCCTCTTGTTATGATACAGATAATCTGAGTTTCTCCCGTATTGGTATTCTTGTCAGTGCGTGCCGCCTAACATAGAGCCACTTGAGAGCACTCGTTTTATGAGAGAAAGCTTTGCTGTATTTTCTTGCAGCTCAACCCTAAGATATCTTTGTTACATATGACGCTGCTGAGAATTGAAAATAACCTATTGATATGACATCAAATCCTTAACTAAAGTATTGTCTTCCAGCTTTTCCATACCTATAGACTAGAACTTGTGAAAAGACAGATGGCTTTGCTTCAAAACATTAAACTGCCCTCTTTTAAAGAGCAGTGTGTCTGGGTGCTGATAATAAACAAGATTGATTCACTTCACTACTTTTAATAGTTTTCATTCATTTCCTTCTAAACAATGGGTTTAAATGATGAGAAATCTACATCCACACTAGGGAAAATTAAAGACCTACTCAGAGTGCAAGTTGTGTCCCCCTGTCCAGCCATGTCATATCCTACTATGCCATAGCCAATTGTGAGGGCGTTCCCAAGGTGTGATGCACAACTGGTACTTAATGTATGTTCAAGACTTTAAAGTAGCTGTCCTATATGCTATTTTTAGAATCTGACTGTCACCTTGTAATAATCCACTGCATGCATTGGGATGCATTGCTTAAATTAAAATGAAAAATAACAAACAACAATTAGAAACAAAACAGAAACCATCTGCCCATTTGTCTGAGCCATTCACCTAGCGGGACTCCGATGACTCAGAACTTCAAAAACACTCCTCAGCTCTTTTCTGAGACTTGAAAGTAATCCCAGATTGATCATACTGAGCATTTTCCTACCCTGGTGAGTCCGGCCTCAAAAAAAGCACCAAAAGAAGCTAATTATATTGAAGCTCTTTTTGTTTTGTTTTGCCAAATTCAGGTTAACAAAAGCGAAAGTAATCAGGCGGTGAGCTACTGGAATACATTTCTATATCGATAAGTTGAAAGGATCCGAAATCTGACCTTTGGCCGGGGGTGAGTTATGAATGCAATAAAAGTCGTGGCTTTTGAGCTTCATGTGAGGATTTACTATCAATTCTGAAAGGTCCTGATATAGTTTATCACACAGGAGTTTTCCAAGCATATTGACATACATCTCAATCTCAATATTCTGCCTAGGATTTAAGAGTCATATATATAAGTACAGCTGGTCCTCAATACCTCGATGTTCACCTGATTGAAATATTGTTTCTAAGCTTCCAATTAAACACAACTAGCGATAGGACAACACCAAACATGTTAGTATTACTCGGTAGGTAATATCATTCTTTTGTGTACAAATGGAGAGACTAGAGTTAAAATCTTTCTCGGCCGATCAGTGAAATGGAGCTCCGCTGGCTGCCGATGCGAGTGTGTGGTGTTGGGGTCTCCAAACAACACGAGGGCAGAGCTGAGAGGGGCCGCGCTCACTGATGGTGTTATTAGAGGAGATGGGATACAGAGATAACCTGGACCTTTCAAAGAGAGTAATGGCAAGGCTGGAAAAAACAATAAAAGGAGGAAACCATATTGGGGTGGGACAGAGCCAGATAGAGGCAGAGAAATGCATGATAAACGACCCAGTTATTTAGGGCGATACATATATATTTATATATGGCAGAACAGTCATATAACACACAGACAGTATTGGTGAACTAGGGTGCAGAGGTCACAGTCTTATCTAAAGATGCCGTCTTTCACAGCATGGATCCAAAGAACTTTGTTTGTGTTTTTTTTTTATCCAAATGTTTGTTTTCCAGTGTTTGAAAACTCTTTCTGTCAGTGCACTTTCCTTTCCTGGCTGTATTTAGATGTTTTCGGTGCATTTTAACCATGTGTTTGAGCAGCTGGCTGTACAGAACTGCTTTTTATAATCTAAGCTGCCTTTCTGAGCTTGGAGCCGATCTCCAGTATTACACAGTGGGAAGCTGGTAATTTTAGACATCCAGTAAAATGGGTTGAGATATTATATGTAATAAGAACTTCGGTGAAGACTTCGTGCCATTTCATTTCAACTACAGCCATGCAAAGACAGTCTTAAAAATGTCATCTCAGGGGTTCATATCTCTTGCCTCACAAAAGCCATAAGATAAGAAACGTCTCATTAATATCATCAGCAGTCACTCTGAAGACACAAGCGTGCGCAAGGACACGATGCACCGTACTGTCAGTGTTTCTTAAAATGAGTTCAGGCTTTTACCCATGTGGCTGGCAGAACCGAGTTTCAGTATTACACATTCAAAAGACAATGTTAATATATAATATATATATATATATATATATATATACATTCAGAAGGCGATGTTAATGTTGATTTTACATATTTTTAAAGACCTCTGACAATAAGCACAGGAATTGCTTTAATGGAGAAGCTTTCACAAATGCAGTGTTTTATTTCCTTGCTAATTCAAACCTCCCACCATTGTGAGACTGTGACAGATTTTGAAACGTCGGGGTTGTAAAGTGGATAACAATCTCTTAAGATGTCAAAGATTAGAAATATTCATCAAATATACATCTGAAGCCCTAACTGAAGACAGTAAGCAGCAGACAATATGAAGAACAGCTTTTTTTCACTGACATGTGGAAAGACAATCTCAAGCCAAGAAACTGATAAAGTCTGATAAAGAAGAAAGGGATAGCCTTTCTGGTGGAACAATCTTACCTATACTATGTTCAGTCTGAACCACAGTTTCTAAAGAAAGCCATCTAAGATGTGTTAAAATGTCCCCAGCATTTCATTTAACATACATATTTAAGCTGGATAGCTTCCTGGAGCATAGATTATTTTTTAAAGATATAATTAAACAGTCGCATTTGAAGACAGATGTTATTCAATCTATAAAACCTCTGCTTTAATGACTTTGATGCATGCCACCAGACTGGCTTTTTAAACATACGCTGGTTGTAAAATCTGAGGGTCAATCATTAATCAGAGACAACCTTGATTTACCTGTTGGTGCTTAAATTATAAACCTTTATTTCCTCTCTGTCTCTGCCTGTGACCTTGAATCTCAGAAAATGTCAGGCTGATGTAGATTCCAGCAGGTTAAAAGGTTTTCTATCATCTCTCTCATGTTGAGATGGCCATCTGGGACAACAGAAGTTATGGAAGAGAAAAAAAAAGTCCATCACTTTATAATAATCACTTTAGCTTTATAAAAAGTACAGGGATTTTTGATTATTTTAAAGCGTACGACTCCCTCTACAATTACCATCTGCTTAGTTACTGTAAGGAAAAATAATAACATATAAAGTCTGAAATCCTTAAAAAAAAGGAAAAACAAGTCATGCAAACTTGGTATAGAAGATTTGTTTTGCTGTCCTCCTAAGTGGCAGGAGTTGACTTGTTGCCATTCGGACTTGGGTGCAAATGAGGTGACAGAATGTAAAATGGGAGGAATTAAAACAATGCTTACGGCCCGGAAGGCAGATATGTGGAATATATCTTCCAGAAATTAATCTTGCACTTGTTTTTTTGGGATAAACTTTAATCTGTTTAGTCAAGAGCACCCCCTCATTTTGTAGGCTGACAATTGTAAGTGTGTTTTATGGCTCAGGGGAAACTATGAAATCTGAGCAATTATGATCGGTTTGGCAACCTTTCCCTTGGCTGGATTACTAAAAATAAGAAAACCATAAACCTCATGCAGGTAGAGGTGTTAATTATAACTGGTATTCTTTCACAATACTGAAAATAGGACAATTACAGTCAACCATCCGAAGTCCTAATGAGATAACATGAACTTTAAGAGAACAACACATTTTTACAGCTTATTAAAACATTTTTATTGTGTATTCTTCCAGACCCTCCATGTTTGGCCCATTTTCGTATCCAGTTGTCAGTCTTATTAATGATCCAAGAACTTGGATTGTTCTGGGATGCTCACAATGACAGCATTCATAATATGAATAACCACTTTGGCAAACACAACTCTTGGTGCAAAAAACAACTTACTCCTCTCAGTCTTGTACGTTATTGTGCTTCATTTCCATGTGTGCCATCTGGACCTGCTCTATGTGTTGAGCTTGACTTTGTCGATTTAATTTCATTTTGTTTGTCGCTCTTATATATCTTTGAAGTTGCACAAATATAAGTATTGACCCCCACTGTCTTAATTTAGGACCAGACTAATACAAAACCCAGACCCACCGGTTAATACAAAACCTGTACTTTTTCTCAGATGATTCTTTATTCTACTCAACAATTTTAAAGCTACCAAGTACATTTAGTTTGCTATTAGATGTTGGATTTGATGTAATCTGGTCTCAGTTAGGTGAAATGCCTACTAAATAACTAGAGCAATTCAGAGTAGAATTCCACCACCAGCCAATTTGTAACATCTAAGGGAAGTAATGGGCCAGATTCCCTGTGGTGCGCTTTTGACAGTCGCTGCCCCATTAATTCAGCCTGTTCTGAGAGCAAAAGGGGGTGCAACTCGCTGTTAGGTCAGTGTACCTAATAAAGTGGCCACTCAGTGTATGTAATATAATATACATTAATATAGTGTATTCTAAACTATGGCTTCACCAAATAGTTCTCATAGGACACAGTCCGTACCCAACCTGTTTAGACCTTAGACACAATATATTTCCCCTTGTGTTTTAACCACTGCTATTTCGCAGATGTCAGACATACACATTTGTAGTAGGTCTCGTGAATCACAAACATTAGCCTTGTTCTAGGTGATTGTTTAATATAGTATAGAGGAGTAGTGGGCAATAAACTACTCTAGGGCAAGATGAACAGAAAAAGATGAGTCTGTATAAGATAAATCTACTGATGGGCATTGAAAGTATGTGATTGGAGTGTTACATTTAGTTTTTTCTTAAATATAATAAGAACATAAGAAAGATTACAATCGAGAGCAGGCCATTCGCCCCATCGTGCTCGTTTGGTGTCCATTAATAACTAAGTGATCAAGGATCCTATCCAGTCTGTTTTTGAATGTTCCCAAATTGTCTCTTCAGCCACATCGCTGGGGAGTTTGTTCAGATTGTGACGCCTCTCTGTGTGAAGAAGTGTCTCCTGTTTTCTGTCTCGAATGCCTTGAAGCCCAATTTCCATTTGTGTCCCCGGGTGCGTGTGTCCCTGCTGATCTGGAAAAGCTCCTGTGGTTTGATGTGGTCGATGCCTTTCATGATTTTGAAGACTTGGATCAAGTCCCCACGTAGTCTCCTCTGTTCCAGGGTGAAAAGGTTCAGGTCCTCAGTCTCTCAGTAGGACTTTCCCTTCAGACCTGGAATAAGTCTGGTTGCTCTCTTCTGAACTGCCTCTAGAGCAGCGATATCTTTCTTGAAGTGTGGAGCCCAGAACTGTCCACAGTATCCAGATGAGCTCTAACTAGTGCATTGTACAGTCTGAACATCACATAATGTTACAGAGAGTTGAAAACATATCTTATCATGTTCTGTACTGATCTATCAATTCTGATCTATCTATTGTGGACTTAAAGGGAATGTAATTTCTCACACTTTTAGTGTGGGATAGGGAAGACTATGTGAAGACTAATTAATTTAGGCATTCATAAACTGAAAGGTATTGACAAAATCAATCCATCAGACATTTTCAAGATGCATTTGGATATTAGTAGGTATTTATGCTATTGTTTGTGTTGTGACTTTCTCCAAAGTAAATTCTTGGGTGTCACCTCTGCTTTAAACTCTTTAAGTCCCTGTAAAGCCTGCATAATGTCTAGATTATTGAAAACTGAACCAGGTCCATCGTGATGCATATTACAGGGCATTCAGACGGATTGCTGCACCGTGCCATTGAACAGACCCTCTTTGTGGCATGTTTTGCCAAACACAGACAGGATGAACATTGGTAATTCTGCCCATTTGGAGTGTGATTACATCCCAACTGCCAGCTAGATCTTAGTTAATGCTCAGTAATGGCATGTTATGAAATCATGGCTCAAATCTTTTATGAAGTTCATTTATAAGATATATTAATTTGAATTTGGAGGGCACGATTCGTGAGATGCTTCAGAGTTATTGCTTGTGTTTTCAGCACTCCTGGCATAATTTCTCATCAAACTAAACTTCTCAGATCATTCTGGCCGCCAGAGTGCTGTTGATCTCTTTGATATTGTAATGAATGAACGAGTCTGGCAGTGTTAATAAAGCGTGCCTTCTGAACATCCCTTACATCATTCAGAAGGCACAACCCATCCTAAATATCTCTGCATCCTCTAGTTACATGCTGTCGGTGCATTTTTGAACTAATGAATCCGAGGTATAAACACAGCTAGTTTGTTTGAAGACAGTGTGCCTTTTAGAAGATCTGTTATGTCATCCATTGTGATATTTTACTTTTTCTGCATTAGTGACCTGAGTCATAAAAGTGCATTTACTGTCTGGCAGGTAGCCTGCAACGGTTCCTTAAGAGTCCATTAAGTTAATGCATCTGTACAGAGGGGAAATATGGGTCCCCTTTTCAGCAATATTAAATGCTAAACAATGAACAAGGGGCTTGGTAATGTTGTGTACGCCACTGTGGTGTCAATTATAGTAATGACTCTGCCACTTGATGCATTCTTTGTTTGCTAATTGGAAAAATGGTTCAGATTTTTTTTTGTTAAATCAAATACAATTCTGAATACCCAATACAATGCAATAACATCTAAAAATGAAAAACACTGTCGGGGCTCCTATCAGTCTGGGCTAAAATCCTTCTGTACATAAACAACTTGTGGGCTGGTAAATATTTTGTTGGATTATTGTTATTTTGTTCTGTTTTAAGTCAGCTTTGGGATATATTTGACGGAGTTGTGTTACATATCTGTACCTTTACCTGTAGTTCACATTCCTGGCACACATTTTATTTCACCTCCACTTAGCCCAACTATATAAATTGATAGTATTGTTTTCTGAGATGAATATAACTTGACTTTACCACTAAGGTGCTGTTTTATGTATTTATTTATTTTAAGTGGGCTTCAAGGCATTCAAGACAGAAAACAGGAGACACTTCTTCAGACAGAGAGGCGTCACAATCTGAACAAACTCCCCAGCGATGTGGCTGAAGAGACAATTTGGGAACATTCAAAAACAGACTGGATAGGATCCTTGGAGCCTATCCAGTCTGTTTTTGAATGTTCCCAAATTGTGGGCGAATTGTGGGGCGAATGGCCTCCTCTCGAGTGGACAATTTCTTATGTTCTTATGTTCTTCTTAATTGTGAGACCAGATAGTCGATTGTTTGGTAGAAATTATGCACCTGACTAGAAATAGCCCTTGACTGTCCCTTGCACTTGACTGGAGTCTGTCTGACAATTTCACATGGAAATATCGTTAATGTAGCTTATGTGGTGATGGTGACCACTAGAGCAATTATGATAAAAAGAAGGATACAGATAAATACTGCATTTTGATGCCCCTTCTTGCCTGCACGGACAGGTATTTTTTGTATTTTGTCATGTTGTTACACTGGTCTTTGCATTTGTTTCATTGATTGATGTATGTATTGCTCTGAGCA
Source organism: Amia ocellicauda (assembly GCF_036373705.1). Lineage (NCBI taxonomy): Eukaryota > Metazoa > Chordata > Actinopteri > Amiiformes > Amiidae > Amia > Amia ocellicauda. Next base: position 36,254,849 of record NC_089862.1, on the reverse strand, counting down.
CATACATATGCAGTTCAATGCAATTGTAAAAAAAAGTGATTTGCTTTAAAATTAAAAGAATCTGTAATTTAAAACAAATGCTTTAAGGTACTGAATGTGCTGGTTTCTTATTTGTTTCTGTTGATGTCCCTATTTCAAAGGTGTGAACTATACTCTCAGCTTCTGTTACTATTAATTGTTAGGCAATGTATAATATAGGACTATTACGTGTAAATAATGAGGGCTATAGCAGACTCCTATCTAGCTTTTTATGTACTGCAGAGCATTTAATTATACTGTAGGACAGAATATGGTTAAGTAATAACACAGGCTGCAAAACTACAGCTGTGCATGTCCCAATCTGCAAATAATTTCTGCTTCAAATTAATTTAAATGCTTTTGCTTTCCGTGACACTATAATGTTTAGCGATTTCCCCTCAACTCATAATGTCACAGCTTTCAGAAAAAAAAATTCTCACAACACAAAGAAATCACACACATTCATCTTAAGATGCTATTTTGCAAAAGTGTGATTGCTTGCACTAGGTCACTGCTTAAAAAAGTTAATGAACGGGCTTTTAACTTAATTAAAACATCATTATTTTGTGCTTGGTAGGAAATCTCCTTTATCCTGTGCCATTCCTCCAGCCTCCATTGCATAATCACAATATTTATCCAATTATATATAGACCTGTGTTAATCACCACCAAAATGCTTTTTGAGATAATTGGATTACATCTCTATATTTTTTTATTGATAAGAGCTTTGAAAAATGCAACTCCTGAAAGTTTCACAGCATAGTCCTAGGCTGATTAATATTTATCACAGCTTCTATGAAAGAGAGATGTGATGCAAGTGGTTCTGTATGAAAGAATATGTGAAAAGCATTTTTTATAAAAGGTGAACACAAAGACAGCCTGAACATATCTTGTATCACATCAGGAGCTGAATAGTCGAGATGTGCACTTTTTAACAGACAATGCTGTATTTCAAAGGTTGACTCTAGTTTAGGGCTCGAGAACTCGGTTCCTACAGCTTTTCTAGGTTTCTTTCAAGCAATAACTAATTAAGACCCAGAAGGAACAGGTGATGGACTTCTTATCCCAATAATATCTCCAATTAAAAAATTAAGTTCTGAGGTCGAATTTAAACCAGAAACCCCTGCGTTCCTCAAGGACTGGAGTTGCCCACCTCTGCTCTAGATGCTACGAAGAGATTAATGCCCCAGGGGTGGATTGTATACCTACTTGTATGTTTCATGCATTTAAATTAGGATTTTCTCCACATATCTACACACCACACTCCACATTGTTAAGGGGAAAAAGTTTTAATTCTGAAAAAGAATATCCATTATAGATATAAATCTGAAAGATCATTACTGGATAATAGTTCATTGAAGAACGTTGATGGACAGCGATCTTCAAGTCATGGCTAAAATATTACATTAGATTTAGGTCAGGGCTCTGACTGGGCCACTCAAAGTCATTTCGCTTTTTGTTTCTGAGCCACTGGAGTGCTTGGGATATTGTTGTCCCGTGCAGACTTTGACCAGTCTTGGCCATAAAAGCTTGTAGCTCTTGCAAAGTTGCCATTGATCCCTTGGTAGCTTCTATAATCAGTCTTCTTCTTCCTTGGTCATCTAGTTTGGAGGGACGTCCTGATATAGACAGGGTCATGGTGGTGTCATACACCCTACACTTCTTAAAAACTGTTGTGAGCGTGCACCAAGGGATATTCAGGGTCTTTTATATTTTATATTCTCATCCCCAGATCTGTGCCTTTCAACTACTTTGTTTCGGAATTCTTTTGAAAGCTCCTCTGTGATTTGAGTCTTTGCTTTGAAATGCACGACCCAGCAGAGGAATTTGCAGGAGCTGCTGGATTTATCCTGAAATCATGTGAATCACTACTTTTTGACACAGGGAGAGGCCACTTACCTTGGTGTGTGATTTTGGTTACACCTGAGCTAATTTAGGATTGTTATTGCATGGGTAGACACCAAGCAGATTCCATTTTTATGTTTAATACATTTTCTGCACATTTCTATAATATTCATTTCACTTGAAAGATTAAACAAATGTAAGGGAGTGTAGACTTTCTATAGGCAGTGTATGTATTCTGTTTTTTCTTTTTTTTTTAAAGCTTGATATTCTTTTATTCATTGACGAAATCAGTAGTTAGCCCATTGAAACATTTTTTATTACTCTTGACAAATGTGAAATAATTTTAGTTCACAAAAAAACATTTATAATTCTACGCAAAGACACATTCAGAAATGCTGTTATTTCACTGTTTCTAATGCAGCAGGTTTTTGTTACAAGTACATTAAAACATGATATTCGAATCTGTTCATTTCAATTTTTCACATCGTACAATTTCCATGCATACAAAATCCATTTCGCAATTGAAAGACATACCTATAGAGCTCAGATCTTATTGTCTGGACTATTCCCCTTTATGCTTGATGAGACTTTCAATAAATGTATATAACGAGCAGATCTGCAGCTAATTTTCCTTCCGTAACTTTCCAGAATGCCCAGGGCAATTTGACACTCTGCTTGGGACCCTCAGGCAAGGACTTGCACCAGTGATTGCTAGGACACATCACTTACAAATAATGCAAGGGATAAGGTTTTTTTTTAGGTGATCTACTCTGAACTGGTTCAAGATTATTATGCATTGTATGCAATACCTGCCACTTAGGTGCTGTTGACTATGAACATATACAATAAATGATGTAAAGGGCTTTGACATTGGATAGGAAGTTGGAGGAAAACAAATGCTTTCACCTCAGTCTACTTAAGTAGGGATAATTTGTATCTGATGAATCAACTGTCTTTAATTGTACTTGTTTAAATTCAGACAACCCATGAATGATGTGTCACACCAGGTGACAATTCAGCTTAATTGCTTTATTTGTGTAAATTTGTAATTATCACATGTTGCTATTATAGGTTTGGTTATTTTAATATTTGATTTATTACCTTATTACCTAAATTATTTAACTACTTTGCATTGTTTTCTTCTCTTATTTGGTTTCTTTTTATTTATTAGTTACTTAATTGGCTAATATTATATGCTATCTGTGTTCCACCTGCTGCTGGACTGGACATCCTCCATTGCATTAATTCCCAGGGATGGAGAACTGGGTCAAAAGAGAGTGGCTGGCAGGACAAAACAGATTCGATACTTACTTCCAGGTTCGTAATGTGACTCCCTCCTGTGTCTGGGGTCCTGGCGCTGTTCTTGGCTCTGACAGAGACCTGTGGGGAGAGAGGCACAGCTGACGGTGAGGGAAGGGATGTATCAATTTGTAGTTTAGAGTGAATAATTGAGAAATCGCTATAGTTTGTGGGGAGATTCCTCCTAAGACGTGCTGTGCTATTCCTGGGTGTTGTGATCCTGCTATTCATGTACAGGAGGATCCACGGACCTTGGGCCAGATGACTAGGGAGGTAGAGATGCCACACAACATACAGCAGCCTGTTTTTAGGGGTCGCTGCAGAGGGTCGGGACAGAGATTGCTGTTGTGTGCACCTGGAGCAGCACTGGCAATGAGCTGTTTATTTCTTTGATATCATTGACTGGATTTTTTTTCTCTTGTGCAGACTTTGTGGCCTGCACTGTGCCTGTGGGTTGTATTAATACTGTGTTGAGTTGTATAACAGTTTGTGAATAAAGACTTGACCAGAAATTCCTGCCAAACCTGTACGGGGACTGTTAGGGTGTGAGATAGGGGTCTCCAAGTCTTGTGTTCAAAATGGGGGTGGCATAGTTGATATTAATTTAGGTGACAGGTATCATATTCACCCATGACAGATGTCTGGCAATGTTTGCTGCTTAACTTGAATTAGCCAATGATCAGCTTGGTGAAAATACAGATGCAAAGAAAGAAGTTGCAGTGCTATTTCACTGCCAGGCTCGGATGGATATGGGGGAATTATTTGCCCAAAGGACCAACATATTCTACTCCAAATTGTTGTGAAGTAGGATGTTGGCTCCCAGGGTTGTTTTTGTTTGTTGTTGCTTGTCCTTAAAAAAAACTGAATACCCACTGAACACATTGTGTTTCCAAAGTAGAAAATAAACAACCAAACAAAAACAAAAGATTGAATAGATGTGCCTTCCTGCCATTACAAGTTGTGTTCAACGTGAGCGCAATAGAACCAGCTGCATGATTTGAATTGAGCTGAGATACAGCAACTGAAATTGTTTGTTGATTACAATACTTTATATTTGTTATGAGTCACTGCAAATAGGAACATGTGTATCTCGATCAACAAGGGAAGCTGCTGTTTATGGAAATGAACTTAACTGAGACGGTTGTTCTAACTGGTAACCCACCCAAAGCACAATTTCAGAAAATGTACTGAGAGGCTGCGCAACCACGCCACCTCTTTTACTGACGAGAGAGGACCTCGTTCACCCACTGTAACTCTCTCCCCGGGCAGGCTCCAAGCCAGGGGTGGAGGTGAAAGTAATTAGGAGAGAACGTGCAGGTGAGTCCAGGTGAGAATGTGGGCTGGTGGCATGCGCTTGGCAAGGGAAACAATAAATCAATCCCAAAATCCAATGAACCAATTATACAAAAAGAAAGGTAATATAAGAAAATACGGAAATACTTCATAAGTAAAGAGACAACCGTGATCATGAAATTAATAAGTGCACACATCTAGATAAATAAGTGAAAAAATAATATAATAATTAATCAATTAAGTGGTAAATTGCCCATCACGCCCCACCCGTGATAACAACGATACAGGAACAAAAGAGATATGAGTGGTATATTTGTTTTTAAATCAATAGCAGGGGATTAGTTATATATGTTCTAAGAACTTACACAATTTACTCAAATGTTTGTTTGTTTATTTATTTATTTATGGAAACATCAGTAATCATCATATAATCAATCAATACTTTTCTCCAAATAATTTACCTATATTTAAGATGCTAAATAATATTAGTATTGAAGTATTGTAGATTTAATTTGACAACATAATTTCACAACATTGTCACAACTTTATATAAACTACTATGGATGGTTGCAGAAATGCTATAGGTTATGCTGCAGTGATGCAGCGCTGTCTTCACAATGTTGAAAACAACACTGGACTGACATTTATTTAGTACATTTACTTTGTCTAAATGTAATTAAAGTACTTAAAGAAATGAGGGAAATTTATTTATAGGCCACTAACTTGATTATTTCAAATGACACTTAGAACAGGGGATGTGCCAACTGACTGGAAGACAGCAAATGTCATACCAATCCACAAGAAAGGGGACAAAACTGAGTCAGGAAATTACAGGCCAATCAGTCCCACCTGCATCACCTGTAAAATGTTGGAAAAAATGATTAGACAGAAAATAGAGGAGCATCTCAATGAAAACCATATTCTTGGAGATAGTCAACATGGGTTTAGATGAGGCAGATCATGTCTTACTAATTTATTAAAATTTTTTGAACATGCAACTGCAGCTGTAGATCAGGTGAAAGCATATGATATGATATACTTAGATTTCCAAAAAGCTTTTGATAAGGTTCCACACCAAAGACTGATCCTCAAATTGGAAGCTGTAGGCATTCAGGGTAATGTAAGTAGATGGATTATGAACTGGTTGATGTATAGAAACAGAGGGTGTCACTTCTCACTGGAGTGAGGTTGTTAGTGGAGTTCCACAGGGATCAGTACTAGGGCCTGTGCTTTTTCTAATCTATATTAATGACTGGACTCTGGGATAGTTAGCAAACTTGTCAAATTTGCAGATGATACTAAAATAGGTGGCTCAGCAGATACAATCTCGGCAGCACAGGCTATTCAGAGGGACTTAGATAATATTCAGTTGTGGGCCGACACATGGCAGATGAAATTCAATGTGGACAAGGTATTACATGCAGGTAACAAAAATGTCCACTATAATTACACTATGGGAGGAATAGAACTAGATGAAGTAACGCATGAGAAAGACCTAGGAGTCTATGTGGACTCCTCACTTTCTCCATCCAAACAATGTGGGGAAGCAATAAAAAAGGCAAACAGGATGCTAGGGTATATTGTCAAAAGTGTAGAATTGAGAACAAGGGCAGTGATGTTCAGACTGTACAATGCACTAGTTAGAGCTCATCTGGATACTGTGGACAGTTCTGGGCTCCACACTTCAAGAAAGATATCGCTGCGCTAGAGGCAGTTCAGAGGAGAGCAACCAGACTTATTCCAGGTCTGAAGGGAAAGTCCTACTGAGAGACTGAGGAACTGAACCTTTTCACCCTGTAACAGAGGAGACTACGTGGGGACTTGATCCAAGTCTTCAAAATCATGAAAGGCATCGACCACATCAAACCAGAGGAGCTTTTCCAGATCAGCAGGGACACACGCACCCGGGGACACAAATGGAAATTGGGCTTCAAGGCATTCAAAATTGAAAACAGGAGACACTTCTTTACACAGAGAGTCGTCACAATCTGGAATAAACTACCCAGCGATGTGGTTGAAGCTGAAAGTTTGGGAACATTTAAAAATAGTCTGGATAGGATCCTTGGATCACTTAGATATTAATGAACACCAAACAAGCACGATGGGTCGAATGGCCCCCTCTCGTTTGTAAACTTTCTTATGTTCTTATGTTCTTAATTTCACAGAAGCACAATGTTGTCAAAAAAGAACTTTAAATTATTACCTGGGGATCTACAAAAATAATGCCATTATTTATGTCTTTTGTGAGTGTTTGGATTTTACTTAGTAGATAAAATCTAAAGACTACTATACATATTATTTAAGATTACCACAGCAGCTCTTGATATCATGGCTTTGTTCATAAGTACCCCATATCTGTAATCACACCTATCAGAACTAAATGCAGAAAGATTATGCTTTAAGGCAAGTAGCTCAGACACAATAAGTTAAAAAAAAGTGTCTTATTTGTCAGAACATTTCCCTTTAAAATTTGGTATACGGGTACAATGTAAGTTGTCCCCTATTCATTTAAGATGCTTTTGCAGTGAATTGTGTGCATTTATCCTACAGGAATTACAGAATGAGTGATGTAGATTAATTGTACACATTTGAATCCATCTACATATCTATTCTGTACACACTCATGGTTATTGAGAGGGGATTGTAGGTCCAAGCCACTTATGTACCATGAATGACTCATGTTACACTGGTGAAAAGGTTACTTGGTACAGTATCCATACCCGCATGATCACATCTTACCATTACATCCTCCAGTATACTCAGTTGGATTACTTAGCTATTGTAAAATAACAACTAAGCATACGTACAGTACCGCAGCCACCCTGAGGTCAAAGACAGGTGTACTTTTATATTGCGATTTAATGTCTTAGGGAGTGCAAAGGTTTTTTCTTTGGGGGGTGGGGTTGGTTAAACTGGTGTTTTTGCATTTCTAATTTCCTCTGCAAACCCCTTCAATTTACCAAGGTTCATTTCTGCTACAACTTAACTGAAGACTCTCATGAAACGCAGTGAGATAGTTAATCTTGTATGATAATACATAAAATAAATACATTTTTAAACATGTTTGCATCTTCCTCAAGGTGTTGTAAACATTAGCCATTAAATGAGGCTCCCAGAAGGTCTATGACATGTCTAATTCAATAATAAATCAATCCAATTAAATTATTCAGATCTCATGTATACACAAGCATTAAGAATTTGGAAGGAAGTTATTGCAGATCTTTTCACTCATATTCATATATCCCACCCATAAATAGTAATACAAATGCAGGTACATAGTTTTAAGCTTTTATATCGCTCTATTTCTAGCTCTGAATTACCGTTCTTCTAAATTTGTCTCAAAATGCTTCTTGATTAACACAATTAACACAATATCTTCAATTTTAAATAACATTTTTTAACTAAGGCATAGAAATAGTCTTAGTCTGGTTGTTTAGTTGACTGTTCTCTTGATATTTCGCATGCTGTTCAGGCTTGCGTGCCACGGGCGCTTTTAAAAAAGACGTGTCTCTACTGTGATATATTATTTAAAAATGTCAGGCCTGCATTTCATTTTGCATCAAAAACCATTTAAATGCATTAAAATGCAAAATTGCTCATTCTTATGTATACATGTTACAGAAAACAAAGTAAACTTGGCCCTAAATATATAATACTATTTGTTTGCTAACAGGAAATATTTTCAAGTATTTTCAATCTGGACAAATTATGTGATGGCAGTTTGTATTAATATACAGTCTAACTTACACATTGTAAATGGATGACTACAATCAATATCACACCAACACAATTTGGATTTAAATTACAACAGCAATCGTATCTCAAATGCTGAAAATTCCTCTTGTGAATAGTTAAAACCATGAACATCACTGCATATGTCTCCATGTGTCTCCCAAAAGACACAATGACTACCTGTACATCCCATCAATCAGACTGTGATATCAACTGTACAGTATCCAGTGTAAAGACCTTAAGTTTGTGCCCTTAATTACTTGCAGCTGAAGGGCTGTAAAAGGGATGACTAACTGATTGGCCAGTGTTGGATGCAATTAATCAATTATTCAAGCAGTCAATCTGTATTCTGGATAGTGCCTTTCACAGCACATTTGTAGAGGTTTGCTTTATATTGCCAATAATGGTATAGTAGTGAAAAGAGTATTACAAAATTATAAATAACATAAAACAGTACATAATTCAGATAACAGAAGGAACATTATTATTTTAGGATAAAGAAATACATGTTGATAATCAATCTTTTGTCCAGTTTTAAGTGCTGCAACTGCTGGACAGCTCGTCTGCATATGATTTCACCCAAGGCTATATATTTATAGAGACATATGATTGGACTAAGATAGATCCCTGGACAATAGATCAAGGACTAATAGATCTCTGATGGACACCATGTGACTTAAGCTCAAAAAGAGGACACAAACAGCCCTACAAGGTTTACAATTAAAATGTTATGACAAATAACAGCAGAACAAAGAACAGAATAATGTTGCCATATCTAAGTATAACAGTACAATATTTACCACTGCGATATGCCTAGTTTTAGTATTAGGACATTGGTGCAAACTGATACATTGTGTGCTATCAGCTATTAGGTATTGTTTTCAATGATTATGTTTTAGGTGACCTGCATTTCCTAGGCTGCATGGCATTCTTCTTAGTGCAAGGTGGGCATGTTGTCTGCTTAATTAAACCACTTATTGATTAATAATCTCCCAATTGCTTTAATCATTCTATAAACATGCACTGGCACGTTAAGCAGCTGCAGCTACACACATTTATTTGGTCATGCATCCCTTTATTACTGATATGTCTTATTGAATATTGTTTCTTAGAATGCCTAAATAAATAATTTAAATCTTCCAGTTTACTAGCAGGGACACATCATTTGACAACAAAAGAGTAAGGAAAAACAATACAGATTCCCGAACAATGTATATAAAATACTGAAATTGTAAAATCAATGCTTTAATATATATATATATATTGCAAAGATAATATAATAATCAAGCAAGGTTGTTCACAAGCAGCACATTAAGTGTCAATTTGTTTTATGAAAGAAAATGTCTCATGCATTACATTTTCCTATTAAATTTAAGCATGTTGATTAACCCTGCCTGCTTTTAAAGACTGACATTGTTCTGTAAATGTTTGGCTATGAAAAGAAACACTTTGTTCAGCATCTTTCAGAATTGGTAACAACTGACAAATATATTTTAGCCTGTGTTAAATCGGGAAATAATTAATCAGCTTGTCATTCTACTTGCATATCGTGGGTTTTTGTTCATTTCTGATTTACAGTCCACATCAAATCCTTGAATAGAATATAATGGGAAGGTTTCCAGACAAACTGCAAACTTGTTGTGGGTTGAATAACCTTCCTGCTACCAGAAGGTTATGAGCTGGTTGAATAAACAGTCCTTTTTCCATTGATCCAGGTCGTAGTCATTAGTCAGTTTTGTTTTAAACATCGTGAAAGGTTACACAGTTTGTTTATTACATGTTCTGTGCTGTGTACCTCCTGTGCCATTACTCAGTATGTATTTATTAATTCTGCAAATATGACTGATGAACTCTCACTTCACGGCTTTCACCCACTGAATCAGATCTACCAGTCCCTTGCCATGCATCACAGTCAGGGAGAGTTGAGATTTTAAACTTAAAACTTAATCTTAATGCAATTTCTGGACATCCTTTAACAGTACAATGTTTGGTGAAATGTGCGTATTCTATGCCATGAAGCCTGTATAAAAAGCCATGTATTTGGAATGATATTCAGCACAACAGTTTAACAATGTTTTTACAAGTTGTAACTTGCTTGTCTGTTTTAGGAAAACTATTTACCCAGATATTCCTGACAAGGGCTATTATGTGGGCAAACAATGCCAGGTAACACTTTAGATTAACTGTCCCTAATTACTGTGTATTTGCACTGTAATTACATAGTAACTACCAGTGTAATTATACTTATTAACATTGTATTTACACTGTAATTGTGCATGGTTACAATGTTTTACTGTGCTAGAGTAACACATTTATTGTCTCTAATTACTGTGTATTTACTTAGTAATTACCACTGTAATTATGCCTATTTTCACTGTAATACATAATTACAGTGTAAATACACAGCAGTTAGGGACACCATGTAAAGTGCTACCTTACATTCAGTTCAGAGGTATTTGATAACCCATGGAGAACAGACAAAAAGTGCAAAATGCACTGATCCTTGCATCTGTAACTACAGATACACTGCAAATCACCTTTACTGGTTGTAAAATGTTCATCTTGTGCAATCAGCAATTTGGGATAGATATTCCCTTCTCAGTTGACCTGCAGTAGGAATTGCACACACATTTATTTTGGTTGTTCAGAAATTCAATTTTTTATTATCATATTTTTCCAGGGTCATATTAGCACAAACAAATGACTCATCTTCTCAGCGTTCGTAATTTTCTTCCCCATTATGTTTCTTACTGGAGGACACCGTCTCATAGCTGTCAATCTCAGCCTTTCATTTTCTGTGTTTTTCTGATGATAAATATGTCTATTGTTGATTCTCGGGTGTGGTCCAGAGATAAATTGCAAGTTGTGTGAAATAAATTATACCCATCGGTGTACAGAACACCAAACAGATATTGTGTGTATTCGCTCAATTCATTGCTTTAGTTTAACACATCAGATTATTCAATTACCATTTATACTCATCATAATTATTTATTATGTTCCTAATTAGTCAAAGCATAATGTGTTGATTTCTTAATTGTGAATGTAATTACTATAACTGGAGTGGCTGCAGGGACATCTAGGTAATGGCAACTGAATTACAGAATTTGTTTTAAAGGAAATGATGGCTTGTCCAAACTGGATTTGTTAACTAAAATATGATATCTTATATAATTTAATAAAATTATCACTGTTTTCTGATAACAGTGTCTTTAATCTGCCCTTCTGTTTATTTGTTACTTTGGCTATTGTATCAAAGATTAATGAAGGATTATATTTTTTCTTTCCATGAGAGATAAGAAATCGACTAAGCTATCAGAGCACAGCACACAGCCTTATAATCCCACTAACATTTGGGGCAAGTTAATGAGATGGTCATTTTAATATGAGTGCTATCATATTCAACTGAGAAGAGAATTGGGTTTAAGAATTGTTATTTATTTATTTATTTATTATATATACACTACCAGTCAAAGGTTTTAGAACACCACACTTTTTCCAGTTTTTGTTGAAATGTACGCAGTTTAATGTCTCAGTGTACTAAATTAAAGGATAGAACAAATAAACAATGGAAGATATAAAATAAATCATGGAATCATTTTGTTTAATAAAATGTAACCCCTAAGCTGACAAACCTTAAAAGGACACCAAATCCGTGTGCTTCTCTTTAATCCCATGTGTACTCTTCAGTGTTGTGTTGTTTGCCAAGTGTTTGGTATCCCATGAAAGCTGAGACTCTTAACTTTCAAATTTTTCACATCAGCATTCTCTGCATTTACACCCCCGTTCGCATTCTGAAATGGGGGGGTGGGGGGATACTTGGTTAGAGTAGGAATACCAAATCTCCGAAAATATTGACAATTATGACATATTCTGCAACCAAACAAGACCATCCACGTTTTGGTAGAAGCAGCACACACCCGTAGAGAGCTCAACATGTCAGGATGGAAAACTGTTTACAGTGTACTAATACACACCGATTTTACATAATTGGATCTGAACTTCTCTGTGTTTGATAGAACATCAAATAATATATACTGGATTAATCAGTACGTTGTTCTGAACAAAACAAGCCTATTTGCAAAGAAATCCGATCGAAACTGAGTGATCTGTGAGCGTCTGAATGAGACCCCCGGAGTAGACTGTGTGTTTACCCCCCGGGCTCTGAATGACGGCGGGTGACACGGAAACTGTAAATCGGATGTGTTTGAAAATTTAACGCACTGGTAGCCAAGAGAATAAGCTTTCAAACGATGTGTGCATTGTAGGAATACAGTGTCACTTCCACGCACAGGAGCTGCATAACACTGCCAAACTATGCTTAAGAGGGTGTAGTAACAGTATATAACTCTGAAATTTACATTATTTTTCAGTTGTGGTAATTCAACGGACTTGACCTGCTTACATTTCAATAAAAACTGGAAAAAGGGGGGTGTTCTAAAACTTTTGACCGGTAGTGTATATTTTTTTGTTAGTAGACACCCTTATCCAAGGTGACACACTGTTGTCACAAAACATACACATTTCAAGAAACATAATTCAACAGTAAACAATATACGGCTAGTATACTAGTACTAGTATATGTGTAGTGGTAGTTTAGGGTAGGGGTAGTTTAATTAAGAGCAGCAGCAGTTTAAGTAAAATATGGAAAAGCTACATCAGTGCTACATGCAGGTGGTCAGAACAGGCATAATTACTAAAAATAATTGTAAAAGGCAATCTAAAAATGTGTGATTTTAAAGAGACTAAGAAATTAGCTTCTATATCTAGTGTTTATTCTGTATTTATTTTTCTTATTGCACTTGTTTCTTGGTATGCAGTATAATCTCTCTATGTACATAAGTAATGCAAAATCATTCCATATGATTAACGTCTTTTCTGACCAGATCTTGAGCTTGGCAAAATACAATTAAAATAATGTTAAAAAAATCTGAATAAGTAATAAAATTTGCCAGCTGGAGATAATTATAAAATGAAAATGTATTCTAAGTGCAAATGTAAAATGTCTTTTGCGATATTTAATCTTCTGAATAAAACCTCAGTGTGAATATGCTACAATGCTTGAAAAATATAAATGTGAACTTCAAAATAGATTGGGATACAGATTTCCCCTTGTATACATAACATCTTTTTTATTTAGAAGTTAAGGAGTCTTGAATACTGTTTATGCTCAGATGTTAAAAAGGAAGGGGATGGAGGTAGTTGTCACCTAAATTGCAACATTAAAAACAATTATGAAAATGTGTGTAATTTAGGCATGCTGTGAATTAAAGTAAATGGTCTTTTCCTGCCAAGAAAATAATTCCTAACCTACCAATATGTCATCCCTGAGGTTCTGATAAACACAAATAGCTACAATAAAAGAGTTGATGAACTGTAATCAAGACCACAATTATTTTTCACTAATGAAGAGCAACAATAAATAGCAACAGTTTCCTTGAATGAGACTTTGAAGACAACAATGGCAGAGTTTACAGGAGTGTTTTGACCTCACATGAGAGAATAAGCTCAAGTCACAGATTAAATGCCCCTCTCCCTCCCGGGGTTTACATGATTTTACTTTATTGCACTAGAGACGAGCTGCTGTTTACCTGACGTCATGCAAATTAGGGGCACAAGAGTGAATTAATATGTAAATTAGCTCTACATACAGTTCTTCTGGTATTTCTGCAGGAAAATCGCAGAAAGTGTTGGTTACATGTGCGGAGAACAGTAATCCAGAGACTGACGTCACCGAATCCATGGCTGTCATGTGACAACGTCTTCAAGTGCATGTGTGCAGATTTGATGTGTGCCTAGCGTCCAGTTGTTTAAGACTTTTATAAAGTTTTATAAAGTTAGGATCACACCACAATGTGCAGTACAGTGCACAACACACCCACAACCCAATGTAGAGAGAATACTGATAATAGGAAAAGTAGTTACAAGTAGTTTACAAGTAGTATTTGCACTTTTATTATGCAGTCATTTAAGGATTCATATGGTTATCTCCAATGCCAGGAGTATAAGGAACAAGATGTTAGACTTGGAAGCCACAGTGCTAGCATGTGGCTATGATGTTGTAGGAGTGACAGAAACATGGCTTACAGATAATGATGGGGATGAATACAAGTTGGAAGGATACACACAGTTTAGGAGAGACAGGCAAAATTGAAGAGGGGGTGGGGTAGCATTATATGTGAAAAATGACATTGAGGCAGAAGAACTCAAATTAGATCCCAGTAACAGAACAGAATCTTTGTGGTTGAAACTTTAGAACAAGAGATCTGGAGGATTAGTGTTAGGAGAGTTTTACAGAGCACCCAACTCAGATATTCAGAAAGATGCTGCATTGTACAGTGTAATCAGGACTGCATGTAGCAAGGATGTGGCTGTTATAATGGGGGACTTCAATTTCAATTTTTGGGAGAGCCCAGTGGGGACTACAGAAGCAGAAATAGAAATGGTTGAGATGGTAAATGACTGCTTTCTAACTCAATTTGTCAGGGAACCAACCAGGGAGCATTGACTTGATCTTTTCAAATGACCAAGATAGAGTCAGGGGGACAGTAGTTAGAGAACCAATGGCAAATTGTGATCACAATATGGTTAGCTTTGAGGCATTCTTTCAAAAAACAAGGTCCAAGTCTAAAACAATGGTCTACAATTTTAGAAAAGCAAACCTTGAAGGTATGAGGCGGCACTTAGAAGAGGTAGACTGGAGCACATTAGATACAGATTCAGTTGAAAATGGATGGGTATATTTTAAGAATATACTACTTGAGGCTCAGGAGCAATTTGTACCAAAATTTGGCAAATTGAGGACCAAAAAACAATGGCCAAAATGGTTTAATAGTGGTATGCAAAAAAATATAAAGAGAAAGAAATGTTGTAAAGCGCATACAAAAGGGATGGTGACGAAACAAAATACATAGAATATGTTGAGCTGCAAAGAGATCTTAAGAAAGGGATCAGGAAAGCAAAGAGGGAAATAGAAAGAAACATAGCTCTATTACATCTATTACAAAAGTGGTCAATAAAGGAGGAAGTGAAACAGATAAAGGGCAAAAATTGAGGTATCTTGGAAATGAACAAGATGTGGCAAATATTCTAAATGAGTATTTCACAGAGGTTTTTACAAAAGAAAAAACAGATGACATGCCACAGGTTGACAATCAGTCCAGTCAAACCCTAAGAGAGATCAGGTTAAATGAGGAGGAGGTACTAAAGGGACTAGCAGAATTAAAAACAAACAAATCACCTGGGCCAGATGGGATATTTCCAACAGTACTTAAAGAAATGAGGGAAATTATTTATAGGCCACTAACTCGATTATTCCAAATGACACTTAGAACAGGGGATGTGCCAACTGACTGGAAGACAGCAAATGTCATACCAATCCACAAGAAAGGGGACAAAACTGAGTCAGGAAATTACAGGCCAATCAGTCCCACCTGCATCACCTGTAAAATGTTGGAAAAAATGATTAGACAGAAAATAGAGGAGCATCTCAATGAAATCCATATTCTTGGAGATAGTCAACATGGGTTTAGACAAGGCAGATCATGTCTTACTAATTTATTAAAAATTTTTGAACATGCAACTGCAGCTGTAGATCAGGTGAAAGCATATGATATGATATACTTAGATTTCCAAAAAGCTTTTGATAAGGTTCCACACCAAAGACTGATCCTCAAATTGGAAGCTGTAGGCATTCAGGGTAACGTAAGTAGATGGATTATGAACTGGTTGATGTATAGAAACAGAGGGTGTCGATTAGAGGAGTCGCTTCTAACTGGAGTGAGGTTGTTAGTGGAGTTCCACAGGGATCAGTACTAGGGCCTTTGCTTTTTCTAATCGATATTAATGACTGGACTCTGGGATAGTTAGCAAACTTGTCAAATTTGCAGATGATACTAAAATAGGTGGCTCAGCAGATACAATCTCGGCAGCACAGGCTATTCAGAGGGACTTAGATAACATTCAGTTGTGGGCCGACACTTGGCAAATGAAATTCAATGTGGACAAATGCAAGGTATTACATGCAGGTAACAAAAATGTCCACTATAATTACACTATGGGAGGAATAGAACTAGATGAAGTAATGCATGAGAAAGACCTAGGAGTCTATGTGGACTCCTCACTTTCTTCATCCAAACAATGTGGGGAAGCAATAAAAAAGGCAAACACAATGCTAGGGTATATTGTCAAAAGTGTAGAATTGAGAACAAGGGCAGTGATGTTCAGACTGTACAATGCACTAGTTAGAGCTCATCTGGATACTGTGGACAGTTCTGGGCTCCACACTTCAAGAAAGATATCGCTGCTCTAGAGGCAGTTCAGAGGAGAGCAACCAGACTTATTCCAGGTCTGAAGGGAATGTCCTACTGAGAGACTGAGGACCTGAACCTTTTCACCCTGGAACAGAGGGGACTACGTGGGGACTTGATCCAAGTCTTCAAAATCATGAAAGGCATCGACCACATCAAACCAGAGGAGCTTTTCCAGATCAGCAGGGACACATGCACCCGGGGACACAAATGGAAATTGGGCTTCAAGGCATTCAAGAGAGAAAACAGGAGACACTTCTTCACACAGAGAGTAGTCACAATCTGGAATAAACTACCCAGTGGTTGAAGCTGAAAGTTTGGGAACATTTAAAAACAGACTGGATAGGATCCTTGGATCACTTAGATATTAATGGACACCAAACGAGCACGATGGGTTGAATGGTCTCCTCTCGTTTGTAAACTTTCTTATGTTCTTATTTTACAAACTTTACTCGAGTATTTGGGATTGAACCTGTGCTTTGCTCCCTAATTATTCAAATGTTAATGTATTTTTTTAGAAATAAAGCTAAAAACCTGTTTATGTACTTTATTTAATTTCCTCCAAATATGTTTTGTTGAATGTAATACATGGTAATCAAAGGCCATAAGAGACGTTTTTATTGTGTCTCTTACTCATAGTTTTGAAAATACTCAAATACACCATTCAGGCAATACTATTTGACTAACTTCTTAGCTAATTTAACCAGCAAAACTTTACTTCAGCTAAATGTTACATCAGAGTACATTCTCTAATTATATGGTAAAATAACATGCACACCCTATAATCAATACCCCCAGCTGATTAAAGCTGCTATAACTATATGAAATTTTAATGATCAGAATTCCATTGTGCTACATAATAAGGAAGCTAGAAATTAAAACTAAATTAAAATGCCAATTATAACAGCATGCAGGTCTTGTCTTCCTATGTCAGTAATAGCGCAAGGCACCAGAGACGTAAAATGAATAACTAACTGGAATTAAACAGAGAGGCATTGTCTAAGATTTCAGTCTGAACACTGAAGAGGAAAGTTTGTTTACTTCATTGTCAAACAGTACATATAATAAATATTGAATTACAATGTTTTGTTTTGTTTTCCTTAATTTGTAAACTAGATACTTATTTGTGCATATGGATAATACAATATTGAATACCTAATCTTACCATTTCAGAAGTAGTGAAAAGGTTTGGATAGTTGTAAATAATGAAAGAATGTTACCCATGATGCACTGCTGCTTTTGCTGAAATCTGTTCTCAATGCATGAGAGGGAAATCGCATAAACAATTATTTCTGGCAGGAAATTTGGGAACATTCAGCATCTACTTCTTATGTCTCAAATGTGCTCTGGTACAGTTAGTCAATCAAATAGCCAAAGCAAGCCTTAATATTGAATCTTTAAGATTATCAGCAGAGGG
This sequence comes from Amia ocellicauda, assembly GCF_036373705.1. Lineage (NCBI taxonomy): Eukaryota > Metazoa > Chordata > Actinopteri > Amiiformes > Amiidae > Amia > Amia ocellicauda. The sequence continues at coordinate 36,236,937 of NC_089862.1, read as the reverse complement.
AGACAAGTAGCCTAACTTCCACGCTGTGACTCTGAGCAGAAAGACAATCCAAAGACATCTCCCTCTGTAGATGTCATAGGGAAATGCAAAATAAAATCCCCTATCCTCTGCAGAATCAATAAAAGAGAAATATGACTGTTGTTAAGTGGAATAGCCCTTTAAAAAGAGAATTGTTTTTAGTTTTTGTTTGATAATGCTGTGGTCAGGGAAGCATTTGAGACAAGATGTCTCTTAATTTTCATTCTAATGCTGGAAGAAAATGGAATTGAAAGCTCAAGCTATTTCCCCATAGATTGCCTTTAGTGTTATACTTCAAAGGATCCGCTTAACATAATGAAAGGTTAGAATTAGACAGTTGTTTGAATTGACAGCAGGGTTTGACTGTGAGGCAGTTGAGTGGGAAAGTGATACACTCTAATGGACTAAACCTCAATACTGCTGGAACACAGCATCGCTGCCTATTTACTAGAATCTGTTTTAAGACCACTTAAAAATTATGATATTACCAAATCATTTGAAGTTGAGCTTGATATATTTTATTTTCCACAGCTGCGAATCTAAAGAAAAGAAAAAAAAGGCTGAGCTATATGCACTGTACTCACATGAAAAATTGATAATGGCAAGAAGGAACAGGAAGTCAAAAGCTGTGAAGGCACTGATTGCTTTCTTGCTCCTTTTTTCTAACTGCCTGTGAATATCATCTGTTTTGAAAAAAACAAGTGTAGTCTCTGCATGCGGCCACTGGACTAGACAAAACACAAACACATGACAGTATAAAGATGTGCATGCTAAAAATACATTCACTGATAACAGCCAGTTGTTTAGATACATATTCCACAGGACAGAGGGTTTGTTATGTGACATTATGGTGCACATTTGCCTATATAATAGCTATGGAATATTGAATGTCTAAGAAACACTGTGGATATGGTGAATTGATTCCAAATATAGCCTGTTAATCTTTCCAGTCACTCTCTGGTTTATGAATTTGTAATTTAAATACAAATAGCTTTGACAGATGAATTAAAAGACTTGGTGTGAATATTAAACACTATTACCTTCTAATAAGGATCCCATTTTGTTTTATTCCTTTTGTTTTTTGTTTATTTATTGCATTGGGGCCAGTATTAAGTAATACAGTAAATGACACAATTGTGGCTATACTGACATCACTAAGCCTGGTGCAGAGCATGTCACATCCTGTTTGGTCCTGAAAACACTTAGAAACACTGACACCTGTTGTCAACACTCACTAGACAGAGCACCGGTACCAGCGACTGGTCAATCGCTTACATTTATGGTGAAATCTAAATATTGATCATGTACATGACTGCATTAGAATAGACATTCACTCTCTTAGGTGAGATGTGGGACTGTAATATCAAAACATTATTGACTGACTAATGAGTATAGAAGCAGTTCAGAGGAGAGCAACCAGACTTATTCCAGGTCTGAAGGGAATGTCCTACTGAGAGACTGAGGAACTGAATCTTTTCACCCTGGAAGAGAGGAGACAATGTGGGGACTTGATTCAAGTCTTCAAAATCATGAAAGGCATCGACCACATCAAACCAGAGGAGCTTTTCCAGATCAGCAGGGACACACGCACCCGGGGACACAAATGGAAATTGGGCTTCAAGGCATTCAAGACAGAAAACAGGAGACACTTCTTCACACAGAGAGGCGTCACAATCTGAACAAACTCCCCAGCGATGTGGCTGAAGAGACAATTTGGGAACATTCAAAAACAGACTGGATAGGATCCTTGGATCACTTAGTTATTAATGGACACCAAACGAGCACGATGGGGCGAATGGGCTCCCCTCGATCGGACACTGTCTTATGTTCTTATGTTCTGAGGTATTTGTGTAAAGTTATGAGAAGAATGTTACAATGATCCAGTAAAACATATATAAAGCCATATGTGTTTTCTTGCAATTATTGCAGCTATGAATCTCATAAAAAAAAAACCTGTGCCCTGGGCGTTTCAAAAGGTCTGATGCATTTTTCTACATTAGTATCACTAATTACGTTCTGACTTTGTGACTACACAGGCCCATCCATATCAGGAGGCAAACCCTCACTTCAGCAGCGCTATACATAATTATTTCCATAAAACATTGTTGCCAACATTTGTATTGATGGACATCACATTTATTAAATTACTCTTTGTAAAAGTGTTGGCTACTTCTAGCTCTGGAAATGATATGGCGTACAGTATTTGATGTCATGAACTTATCTTAATAGTTTCATTGTCACATTTTATTTTCAAGAGTTTATTAAAATATAATTTTCAGAAGGAGAATGAACCCTGCAGCACTGAGGGATTAAAAAAGATGCACTGCACATACAGTAGCAGTAAAGTATAATCTATTTTGTTGGTGGATTGGAGCCATTATCTGTTTATTATTATTATTATTATTATTATTATTATTTTATTAATAACACTAATTGAAGTCTTCTGCCTGATTCAAAGTTAACCCAAGCTAACTTTGCATTATAATTCATTTTAAGTGTCGTGGATTCAGACTGTTAATGTTAGGGTTATAATTCTAGACGGTCAAATAAAACACAGCTTCAAAAACGCCAAGAATCCTTTTTATAATCCTCTTTCTGTCCAATGATTGAAAGGCAACTCCGTCTTATGGGTGTGGTGACACTAATGTGTAATACATTACTTTAAATGCATGTTAGAGAGCACAAATGTAGGTAATTGTGGGTAAAGATGATATTTATACGTATAGCTCAGTGAAATCCTTTTCTATTACTGTTGTTTATATTCACAGATACATTCAGCATTGAGCAATATATATCATTGTAAGGGTTCCTTCAATTTTGACAATTTGTAGGTCAAGACACCTGTTTCTAAGCTGTCGATCGTAGTATAGTACTATTACGAAATCTCAGGAAATAGCATCCATTGGACTGGAAAACACGCACGCACAAAAGTCGGCAAACACCATCATAAAACATAAATCCTGAAAAATAATAGATACACACTTTGTTATTAATTCCAAATGATTAATTAGATTTATGTTATATATACAACTAACAATGGAGGCTTGTTCAGTGTAAATGAATGAAAATGACCTGTACAGACCACTCAATTGAAGAAGTTGTTTTCGTGTTTAGATTTTGTTTTCGTTTTGTTTCCGTCATCCACACTTTGATGTTTGCAATAAAGCCTACCTTGCAGTCAAGTTAGATTTGTGCCCTGGCACTTTCTAGGTTTACTAGCTTCATAGCGAAAGGGTTTCCTAACTTCAGCATATATTTTAGCAATTATTTCAGTGCAGAATTAGATATATTATTTCTATAAGCTGATAAAAAAAACACAAGCGAAACAGTTAATAGAGCACAAAACGGCTTTGAACCTTACATCAAACGAAGGTAACTAAATTCTTAATATACAAAAAGAAGCTTTATTTTTTAAAGACTTGGATGTTTTTCCTCCTCATGTTTTACTGTTTTTATCTGTGAAAGTTCAAACTATGAGCGTGATGATAAATATTCTGAAATCCCTAATGTAGTGAAGCAAATTCAAAAAGCACAAATCTGCCCGTTGCTGGTTACATTTAAAACAGCTTAAGCAAACTGCAATCTCTGGAAACATGGTGCAAAGGGAAGATTAATAATAATAATACAAAATACTTCATTCACATATACAAAAACATTACATTGCTCTTTTTATAGTCTGAAAGAATATGTTTTCTTTTAAATTAGTCTCATAATGAAAACCATACTGGAGTGGAAACAATACAGCATGCAGTGCCATTTGCAGCATATCAGTTTATCATTACTATGCACTTGCTCTGAGCTCAGTGCATGATCACATGTATAAACCTTAAACCCAACCCCTTCTCTGTAACCCAATCCCTAACACTGACACTAACAAGTTAGTGTTATGTTGTGATTTGTCATCCTATTTCTATCCAACTAAGTGATTGTGTTTTATCTTCAAATCCGTGTTACTTGATAAAAGATGATATATTGTAACATGTAAACTGTGTAAAGATCTATTGTGACCATGAGTTGGTGCTACTATTTGGAAAATCCAGTGACTGTTACAATACGCCATTTTAAAGTGCTTTTTGTCACAGAGCATTCTTTAAAATTGACAGATTTTATTATTAAAACATAATTTCAGTCTATTTTATAGAATTCTCATTGACGAATTATGCATTGCATTAATAGCCCCACATGTGTGATTGGGAGCACTGCTTTTGAGAGAGATTTTGGTCTGGACAAAGCCATCTGTTTACAGCAGCCCCACAGATCTCGGATGAGGAAACTGACTGGGGCCAGTGATGAGATGCCATAATGGAAGATGAAGCCCTGGCTTGACCTTGCAGGTGTGTTAGAGATCATTATCTCTCTGAAAGCTTTCATGTCATCCTTTTATTTTTTCTTCTACTTTGCTGCTGCTGTTATCAGGGTTAAAATAAATAAATAAAATAAATAAATCACAGACTATGAGCAGTTATTGAATCTTGTATTGATATGAAACACCTTCAAATCCAGACCATATTATATTATAAACACACGGCTTCAACATTTTTGAACATTCGTAGCTTGCACTATATGTGAGGTGACTTCCATTCAAATATATGTATGTTCTTGGACAGAACAATATCCTGGACATAAAAGTTTCAGTCTATTAATATAATATGAAATACCTTTGCATACTTGTCAAGATCTTCAAATGATTGAATATCCATTTGGAAATATCTACATTCTGGGCAGTTCCACATGATTTATAAATGTAAACACGGGCCTGTTATTTCAAGGGATATTGAGACGTGCTCTTTCTGAAAGTACAGGAAGAGCAATTTCCAAATGGCTGTGAATTGGTATTGCATATACAAACTGTTCTCCAGAATAAGAAAATAAACCTTATTCAGTTATTCCAAACTTCTCACAAGTAAGGAATGGTATTTGTAATAATGATATCTTTATAAGAACACCTTAAATACATCTATTGCAGACTTGCTTACATTTCTGTAAAAATCAGAGCGATTTTATTACATCTGACATGTTAAAATAATGATATTTGTTCATTTACCATGAAACTAAGTCAACCGTCTTTAAAAAATCAGCCAAGTTGTATGTTTTCGCTTGCAAGCGGAATATGGACATCTTCTCTTCAGATCCTTTGTTCTGCTTTTCAATGGAAAATCAAGGCTCAAGAAACTTTAAAAAGACAGTTTAGGTGTTATGCGCTACAAATCTCTATCATTTGCATAATCTGAGGCATGAGTTTCAATAGATGCAAACACATCAGAGGATCACAGTCATTGTGAATTTGACTGTATACAGTCAGAAACACGAAATAGAAGAAGAAAACAAATGGTTGTTACCAATAGTTTTTAAAGCAATTCTGTAACCATCACTTTCAGTAAAACAAACTGCTGGCTTCATTCCCCTACGGTTCCCAAGGTTACTGGTGAATTGATCCATGAGTATAAGTTTTGTGGAAAGCATCCCCAGTTGTTTTCAAACCAATATACAGAAGGTTGAAGGCAACCGGGTTCATGATATTAATGTTCGCCAACTTAAGACTATAAAGGTCAGTCGCATTCAAGGCACAGGCGCATTTTCTAGACTGTGTTACATAATGATAAATGAACACTGAGTACGAAAGAAAGATGCCTGCGTGCAACAGGATCAAAGAGATTAAACAAAGTAGATGCAAAACAACTTGCTGAGCAACCATCCGTTTTCCAGGTTTGCAAATAAGTACATTATCGATGGACTGTACTGATGCAGCTGCATTGCTTTATAAAGGCACATCAACAACACATTTGTTTAAGATTGTAGGCATTCATTTGTGCATTTATAATCCCCTTTTAAGAACCTTAATTTGTTTAACCAGCACCTTAGGCAAAAAGATAAGGGGTAATTTAACAAACAGAAAACTCAATATCAACTCATCACAGTGTTTGCTTAGGAAGAATTCCATTGGACTCCTTTTCCTGGTCTTATTGATTAGGAAAAAGTTATTTACATCTTTTATAGCAGTTGTGGAGAACAAAACCCCAGGAACCTAATTCCTCAGTGCTTCTGAAAAAATAAATAAATGCCGAGACCTTTGCAGACTAATTTGTTCTCCTGCTCATGTGCTCATAGTTCATATCAGCATTAATTAATAATCTCTTTTAACTACTGAATGGATTTTAGATTTTTGCTTTAAGTTTGAGATTATGTTGGGAAATTACAATAGCAATTAATACCGCTGCTAAGTCAAAGACAATTACTCAACACCTGACCCATGCCTCTATTTTTCAATGCCTTTTCACAAATCTTGCACCAAACATTTACTACAGTAATTCATAACCCTGTGAAACTGGAGAACTGAGGCCGCTGAGATTTATAATTGAAATTGTGCCTTTGGTGATTTATCCTACCACTAAAGTAAATGTAAACATTCTGGGCTTTTCTACAGTCTTAATAATGAGTACAGCATTGTTGTTGATAAGAATCCCAGGGTTGCAACAAATCATGTCCATGCAAAGTTAAACACCTACAAACTGCAATGGCACAGATGTCACATGGGGACCCCAAAACATAGTCGAATATTTCGCATGAGTCTTAGGATACATGAGCCCAGGCTACCAGTTATTGCATTATCTGCTTCTGCTGCATTTTCTACTTGTGTCACCTGTATGTTATCTCTGTGTCACAGCTGCTCTTTTCTTTGTAAGGTTTCTGTACACATATGTGTGATTAATTCCGTGAGACCCAGAGACAAGTCAACATAAAAGGTCTCTTATTAACCCCTTTTTTTCCCATGGTGTTGAATTACAAATGCATGCTTTCAAACAGGTCGATCCTTTGGCACAACTTTTGTTGGGCAGTTGAAACTAATGTCCTGTGACACAAGACACCATTTAGTCATTGTGGCATTAACCACTTCTGTGGATTCACATAAACAACTGTATTCTTAGACTTCCCTCCAGACTTACAAGTGTGTTATATAATCTGATACATCAAGGCTAAATCACAATAACATACTTTTCTCCCATTGATATCGAACCTGGTGTTACATTTGTATGTTCTTCCCCCCCCAAATAGCCAACAAAACACACGATTTCTCCTCTTTAAAAAAGTTCACAATGAACAGGAGAGGATGAGCCATGAGCAATTTACAAGATTACCATCAGTGCTAATTAGAGATCATGGCAATAATATAAAACTGGCTGGTGTCTTTAGAATCCTGTACCAAAAGCCATTAAAATCACAACAATTAAGGGGATATTATGTCTCGGGAGAAAACATTCAGAGATAAGTAATTCAGCTTAATTAGGAAAAGCCCATTGACAAGTTAAATCGTGCTGTCAGGCATTTCCAGCTCTGGTCTTCGAGGGGCATCAGTACTCAAGGGTGGGATTTACCATATATATATATATATATATATATATATATATATATATATATATATATATAAAGATTACTGAAGTAACTGCTTTGGAACAAGCAATGCTGACTCAGTTATTCAAATTAAACATCTAACCAAGACTGCTTTTTTTTTGTTTTATTTCTTTAACTGCCTAAACTGTCAGTATCTGGTTTCTGCAGGACTGTTTCAGCTGAATCGTTAGTGAAAAGGCAAACTCTGCTGTATTTGAAAGGATAACGTGTTATGGATGCAGACTTGGTTATCTGAATTGAAGAAGCAGTTCCCCAAGGGATTATGGGACATCCCCTTTCACAGGGAAGCACTAAAAAGCCTTATAGCAAAGCTGCCATTAGGCCCCTGCATGCAGTGACCTTCTTGGCCCAGTCCCTACTACAGCCCAAGCGCGCTGCACGTAGATGAAACGCCCTCTTTTTTGCCTTTTCTGTGTGTGTTGGATTGTTTACATTCCTACCCACTCACCTCCTTATAGTGACCAGCTTTATATATATATACACTGGATGCGTTTGTAGCGTAAGGTACACTTATAAATTTCAATTAAAAAAGTGAATTTATAGTATCACCTTATCACGAATCCTGGAATCTTGTAGAACTCAATTTCCGTAATAATTGGACGCAGACACCAATTCCAAAGATATAAATTGTCAAATTTATTAAAAACAAAGACTAAATGTAGCACTACACTAATTATACAAAAGGGAAAAACTAATTAAAATTCAACTCTAGATCAACAAATAAAAGACAAATCACTTCCGTGACCAAATCAAAGACCATGGGATCACATATGATAACACAAATCGTTAAACAAAAAAGGTTATAAACACATTGACTACAATACCGGTTAGTAAGACGAAGGTGAGTCTCTCATTAGTATTGTTAGTCAGACATTAAATAACTACACAGGTTAGTATTTATGTCAGGTAACTTCTCGTTATATATATATCAGTCTCATTTACGTTTAGGTGCCGAGAAAGATCCTATCATTACTTGTTACCACAATTTCCCTTAACTGATTATTATTCGATGATTAAGGATAGGCAGGGCCACCAATAATCTAATGTCTATTAACGTGTGTCAATGTCAGACTAAACAGTTAAACAGGAATGAGAAGATATTTCTGTCAACAAAACAGTTTAATGCAACACACATTTATATTTAAGCAAAACTAAATGATATTACACATTCTAGAGTTATGAATCACAGATTAACATTTCTAATTGATTTCTCAAATGTCATGAATAATAAACTCCAAACTGTTAAACTTATCTGAACTTCGTCGCAGAGAGGCCTCTCTGGCTTCGGGCTCAGATAACAGCACACGGCACGAGGTCCGTGTGGTTTGGAACAAAGGCCGTCCGGTTCGGCTTTGTCCAAGAACTTCCACTCAGTCGATGCACCTGGAAGTTGGGGTTTCGCGAAACAGAGTCTTTTCCAAACAGATTTTCCACTGGTTTGAAGGCTCCAAGGTTGTGCACAAAATCTTCTTTGTAAGCAGAGTTTCCACCGTAGTTACTTGAAGACAAAGTCTTTGAGGAAAGCAGGGCCCTGTTCGTTTCCAAGGGTCAAGTTTCTTAAGACTCAATAGCTATTTAAATGACTGAACACTTTCGTATACAGTCGACTTAGTCAATTGTCCAGCAGTAAAACTCCACTGATCAGATGGGTACAGGTGGGCATGTGCAGTTTCTAAACTGAATAAAGTTTTTTAAAATAATTCTTTGTACGGCTCAATCTCCTTCTCCCAGTTAAACTCTTCTGTTGCCGGCAAAGACTTGGTTGGTTTCTGGTTCCGGTTCTGGCAACAGAGCTACAGGTTGAGCTGTGGCAGTGAGTTACTGGTTCAGGTGAGAGAGAGAGAGAGAGTGAGAGAGAGAGACCGTGCGCTGTCCTTTATACGCCTGTCAGATCAATAGGTGATTGGTTCTTGAGTTTGTGAGATTGGGTTTCGGTTTCAGCCCCCAGTGTCCTATTGGAGGGGGCTTGATTTATGACTGATGTCAATCCATGCCATCTTTTGGAAATGCCGGTTGGCCCAGGTTCGTAGCTCTGTGTTGGGATTTCGGCTCTCGTCCATTTCAAAGAGTTTTTATTACCTACAGGCCCCCTTCCCCAGACATCTCAGAGCAGGGATTCCAAGCTATTTGGCCCATTCTCGGTACCATCCTCCCAAGACTGCCACTTTGATGTAAACCAGTTCACATGCTGATAACTTTGGGGGAGAGGTCTTCTTTAGATCAGTGCTTCAGCTCAGAGCTAAAATGCTCTTATCAAAATACACCCCCCCCACTTAACGTTACACGTTCCACCACCTGCGGATGAAGGAGCCACTTGGATGACCATAAGTAGGTATATATATGTATATATATATATATTTAATAACTACTTAGTGGACAGTGTTTAATACAGTACTTGTAAGTATGGATAACTTACACCCGTTTCATCAATAGCACATCTGGATAATTGTTATTTTAATTGTTCCCAAATTGTCTCTTCAGCCACATCGCTGGGGAGTTTGTTCAGATTGTGATGCCTCTCTGTGTGAAGAAGTGTCTCCTGTTTTCTGTCTTGAATGCCTTGAAGCCCAATTTCCATTTGTGTCCCCGGGTCCATGTGTCCCTGCTGATCTGGAAAAGCTCCTCTGGTTTCCTTTTGCACAAAGTATAAGGCAAATAAATATATTATAATGTACTGCATTAGGCTGTACACACACACACCCCCACACACATTTATATACATTAAGATCCTCATATTTGCCAAGGATGTTATGGTGACATAATATGGTGAAACAGTATCAAATTGCATACAGCTTAAGTGTATTTTCCCTCCTGTATAAAGAATAAAAAAAGGATATGCACTGTTATAAAGATCAAATTACTAATTCAATTAAGGTTAAAATTAATTAAATGGAAACTCAGCAGACTCTGGGGTACCAGGGCTGGAAACCCCCAGCTGGAAGACAAATTCTATTCACATTATCCACCAATGGAGAACTGATGGTAATTTAGTATTGCTGGCTTTATCCTGAGAGATTGATCTATTGATTTTGGTTCATGCAAGTTCCTATATGCATTTCTACAACCTATAACCCAGATATTTAAAATGGGAAAACAAAATAAAATAAAAAAACATAGCACAGGGGTGAAGACATAATTCACTTATATTTCATTTAAATCATCTGCATGTATTAAAAGTATATGGGGAAATGTTATACAGCTTCCAGAAATGCAATCAACCTTCAGTATCAATTACTGTCATAACAGTGATATATTAAAGGCAATTCTGTGGTTCTTGCTGCATTACAGTATATGCTAAGGGTCATTTACTGCTTAATTGACTTCCCAAAGAACAGGAAACCACACAGCATTCAACAATATTGGTGTTTATTGTTTCCTGCAGGATTTCACTGCTAGTTTTGACTGGTGCACATTGCTGGCTCATTTCCAAAACCTGCTCCAGGCCTAGAGACAAGGAGAGAAAGAGAAACAAAGGCAGAAGAAAAGGTCGGAGATCTCGGGGGAATAGATGGAGCAAATCTGCCACAAACGTCTTCAGTGTCTGTGCTTTGTCTTCTGGTTTAACCTGCGCTTGAATTTGGTCTGGAATTAAGGGGGCGAGATTAAATGACTAATATAGATTTTAATGAAACAGCTGTTCAGTGATTATAACAAATAACTCAGAAATTATTGCATTAAAACAAAGTCATAGTGTTCAGACCATATTTAGTCAGCACTGACCTCTATTCCTTGTTATAAAAGGACCTCCCTAGAATTTTTACTTCTAAATTTACACAGATAAAGGTAGAGATAGTATATGGTAAAATCTGTACAAGGTATATCTGACTGCATTTACCAACTAATTGAAGTGCCCAATGCATATCATTGTATTGTTTTAGTTTTTTAGTGAACCCCTACACAGGTGATGTGTGCTGTTGGATAAGAAAGACACAATGTGACGAGGAATTCCTTTGCCTAATTGTGATGTGACACACAAAGCAAAATCCATTTTACAATTAATTCAAAAGGAACTGTTTTCATGGCAGATGGACATTAAGCTATTATTTGTTATCCATGGCCTGTGACTGGAAACATCACAAGAGGCAAGTGGCATTTTTTTTTTATAAATCACATATGAGAAACCAGCCAATCACAGAGTAGCATTTCCAAACCTTCTTACAGCTCTTATATCATTTAATACGTCGTGTGAAGCATCTCTCTTATTGTGAAAGAGATGATCTTGTGCAGTTTTGGCGAGAGGACCACGAAGTGAAGCAGAGTTTTCTGGCTGCACAAACTGCACAAAATGTCATCTCTCATATGATAAACATTGATGTTTTTCAATTGAACCCTTGTGTTTGATGGCATATTGTTTCATAGCTCTATCTGTATATCTGTATACAACGATAGGTTGCAAATGCAACCCCGGTTATCTGAAAAAGGAAGCACTGCCCAGGGGGGAGGGGATTCTGCGCACTTCCGTAGGAACCCGATTGAAAACGTCACTCTATTAAAGCTGCCATTGGCCCCTGCGCGGGTCACTCAGAACAGGTCCCTTCCTGTCACTCTCCACTCTTTGCCGAGCTCTGGAAGGGTGGCAATAATTAAACTTGGCCCACAGATTCCACAGTACTCAGAACTTTAGTGAAAAAGTAAAAGTCTTTATTCCACTGTGTGGGGAAATGGAGCAATTCTCCTCAGGTCCACACTACACCAGCATTGGCCTTAAAAGGTAAACTCCAGGTATAAAGCAAATAAACAAAACAAAACACTCACTGGGTTTGTAAAAAGAAAACAGAAACTAGCTACTAACATGTAGCTTGGTCCAGCATTAAAAAGCTGACTTTGACCTTCTGCTCTTTCATGTCACGCCCCAAACACACTCTCTCTCTCTGCTCACTTCCTGCTTCCTTTATACCTTAAGCCCCACCCCCTAGTTACTCATGGGCTTCCCTTAAATAACCAGGATTAGAGGTTTCTGTAACCCCATTTCCACAGCAAACCCACACAACCACCTGACTCCTCACAATCCACCCACATCCACCACCAATCCACCCCCCACAACACAATCCCAAGGTTAAATCAAAATACATGTAAACAGGTAAGTATTTACAGAGATCTTTTAGATTTAGTCCACTGTTATTGTCCTTTTCAGCTGAATGTTAAATGTTTGTAAGATTGTGCATGTTATGTGAGCTCACATGTTAATGTATGTTCTTTCCCTTCTTTTCCCATGTCTGCATGCTGTGGTGGAATCCTTTTGAACAGGTAAGTCAGTGTTTCTTTGATGGTCCATAATGTCACCAGGTTCTGTCAGTCTGTGTATAGGTCAGGAACATGGCCATTGCTCCTGATCATGTGATGTACCAGCATCACACTTCCACTTCCTGTTCTATAAAGCGTGACGTCAGCACAGGTTCGTCCTCTTTTGCTGGGAGCTAGGACTTTGCAACCCTTGGGCAGTGCTTCCTTTTTCAGATAACCGGAGTTGCATTCAGAGCAATCAGAGCATCATTATCTTTCAAGTCGGAAGCACTGCTCAAGGGGGAGGGGTTACTGTACAACAAAACCGTCGCAAGGGAGGAGGCAGTGAGCTGATAAGGGAACCTGCCCTAAGGTGAACTGCTAGGGGGCCTTGGCAACACAACTCCACACAGGAGCTACAGAGCCCCTTGGGGCCACACCTGGGTTGCCCAGGAATGAGGACCACAGTCACGCTCTACCGGGAACTGTCTGCAATCTGCATATACAAAGCGGGGCTACAGAGGTAAACTCTTACGCCCTCCGCTCACAATAGCAAGGTTGGCTGCTCTACTTCTGCAAAATGGACACACGATGGATGTACGTGTAACTCGCTCACGCGTTTTGCAGAGGTGATTGCCAGCAAAAACGCAGTCTTAAGTGACACCAGCTTCAGCTCAGCTGAGTTCAGTGGCTCAAATGGGGCTTGGGAAAGTGCGTCCAGCACTACATCAAGACACCATGCGGGCAGTGAAGGGGTGCGAGGAGGCCGCAGCCGTCAAGCTCCCTTCAGATCGGCGCAGACAGGAAATGAGACCCAGGGGCCTTGCCATCAATCCAGACATGACATGCGGAGATGGCCACCAGATACACTTGCGTGGACGGGACTTGCCCTGGTCCAACAGCTCTTGTAAAAACTGTAATATGACCTCAATGGGACAATTAATTGGGTCTTGACCACCGTCTTGGCACCAGGTGCTAAATGTCCGCCAGCGATGCAAATACTGCGACCTCGTAGAGGGAGCTCTCGCCAACTGAATAGTGGCAACTACCGTGTCTGACAGACCCCATGCAATCAAACGCTCCTTGCTCAGGGGCCAGGCAACCAGAATCTGCGAGGCCACTGAGTAGCTATCAGCAGAACTGTAACTCGTTTTCTCCTGAACTTCTCCAGGACCAGCGGGAGAAGGAGGAAAGGTGGGAATGCGTAAATGGGATCCCTAGGGTTCCTGAGCGGTCTAGGATGGAGAACCATAGTGGGCAATGGAGCAATCTGCCGCTGTGTTGGATAGGCCGGGGAGGTGAACTGCACTGATGGAGCAGAGCCATAGCTACGCCCACAGAAGCAGACGGCGTGCTAGACAGAACAGTCTGCGTGACCGGAGACCTTCTTGCCTGTTGATATCAGCTGAGGTGGCGGTTCAGGCATCTCCAATTCAAGATGGGGCAGAAACCACCATTTTCTTTGGGTAAAAGGAAGTGTGGGGATTAGAATCCCCCGTGCTGCCCCAGTGGGGGTGCTTCACAAATTGCTCGCTTCTCCAGGAAAGCGGCGATTTTGATGCAAGTGCCACACTCTGCAACGGGTCTCTCACTCACATCCGCACCAAGCCTCAGAAGTGGGGTGGACAGGCCTGAAACTACAGGGAGTAGTCAACTGTTATAGTTTGGAGTTGCTGGGAGGTGTATGGGTGGGCCAGAGACCACTGGAATGTCACAGGGCCGAAGCACAGGAGGGGAAGGGGGCGGAGGTCCGCCAGCCATACTCCTGACACATGCCATGCCGGACCACTGGGGGCCAGGATGTAAGACCTGGTGCCTGGCTGCCGTAGGGGGCGCCCGTCTGCCGGTTCAAAGATCGTCAGGGGGGCGGGACTGCTGCCGGGGAGCCGCGGTCGGGAGACGTCAAGCTCCTGAAGGCTGCCTGTGGGGCTGGGCCGAGGGTGTAAAAGGGTAGACCCTGGCTCGCTGCAGGTACTGTTCCCTCTCCTGGGGAGTGCATGTCAGCATGTCCTCCATGGAGGGGCCGAAAGGAAAGCCCAGCATACGGTGTCCATTTTAGGACATCCTCACACATCAGTTGTCCTCGAGTCAAGTATCAAGCATCACCCACTCAAGTCTTTGGTATCAGGATCGTTACTCACCCCTCCCTCAGTCAAACGTCATATATATATAAAGGCATTCAAACAGAAAAGTGAGGGCTCCACTTCTCATCTCATCCTAACAGGAAGTGGTTCATGAGAGAAATCTGTGAAACAGTTAAATATCAATGGGATTTCTTTCAGTCAAAGTAAGGGGAAACATTGTTTTTTCTCCAGACAAAATGTACAAGAATACAATCTTCTTAATGTACAAAATCTACAGAGTAACAGAACGAATCGATGATTTCCACCAGGAAGCCAGTTGCAAATAATTTGCCTGAAAGGGATACGTCCTGCAACATATTCAATCAGAACCGCTGTATCATCCTTGCCCAGTTATTCTGTCCAGTAATTTACATATAAGATGATTATAAAGTCCTGCGATCTTATCTGAGGAATATGTCTTTGTAACTGTGCATCCAATTTACTGCACAATTCACAGGGTTTCTCAGATGGGTAAAACTCTTGTAATAACTTTGCAGAATTCACATCCTCATTGACTGTCTGCTGTTCTGCTGCAATGCACAGTATACAGAAAAATGGATGGGCATCTGTGTATTGCAGCAGATATCTCATCCTCCTAATAGATGCACATGTATGGGTCTATTTAAAAAGGTATAACAGCTGTTGAAAGGGGAAACAGGAGTACATGACTGCTTAATTAACGAGACTTTGCTGTTCAAAGGGATAACAGAGATGTGTCATTAAGACAGAACGTCCGTGAAGGAACATTTAAAATCAATTTAAAGAAACGTTGGCAAATGCCTCATTATCATAATATTTTTTATGGGTTCTGATGTCAACCTGCTATTCACGCACCTGAATGACAGCAAATAATATTAATCTCGATAATAAAGAACTGATCTGAATAATAAACGCATGCTACAGTTTGGTGTGTTCTGCTTTTAAGTCATATGCCAGTGGGCCAATAATGCATAAGCAAAACTGACAAAGAGTTGACAAATGGCACAGCTTGTGAAATTTGACAAATCTCCGTAATTTTACAGCCTGTGATACCCAGTTGAAGAATAAAGTATTCAGCATTTGATTATAAACAGTAATGCTCCCTGGATTAATTTGCACAGTGCTTACTGCATCATATTTAACTACACCCTACTGATGCCGCCGCAGAAAAAAAGCTCCGTCTGTGATTCCCTTTATAGTTGCTCGTGCTCTGCTTGCATCTATTGTATCTCATTTGCTAGTAATGTTCTGGATGTATTTTCTCCGCCCTGCATTAATAAATTCGTACTGTATGTTACTGCTTTGGTTACACTGTAGTGTGCTTATGCATAACAGCATAGGCAACTATTAGCACCATCACTCATGTTTTCCTTGCTGTCAAATCCATCCAGTAAGGGACTAGAGGAAAAACAGGGCATCTGCAAAACAGCAAAGCCCCTGCTGTGAACAGGAGCTGAACCATCTAATGATGAAATGTACATTACATATCCAAATGCATATCAAGTGAGTAAGGGATTTTATTTTTAGAATGCATGAACCTGCACATCATGTATTCTAGAACTTGGGTGATAATGACCATTTAATTTTTTTGTTTTCCGTAGGTTGTTAACAACCTACATGCTTTCATTTTGAATCATAGTTGAATTTCAAATTTCAAATTTATGTTTATCCTTCATCTATTCTTCTATGATTTATTTAGTTTAATAAATAGTTAAACTCGACTTTTCTATCAGTGATCTCTTCAGTTTGTCCAGCACTGATTCAGCCTGGAGAAAACCAACATGATTGCAGTTTATTGAACTCCAGAGCGTCTCGACTCAAATCAGAACTGTTTTTCCAGTTCAGTCGCCAAATAACTGTAACTCAGATGAAGAGTGTGAATACCTTTGTCTACATCTGAATGTAAACACTGTCATATAATAACTCAGTGTACAATTTCCTTATCGAATCCGCTGTTAATACTTAGACAATGTTTTTTACTCAGGAACTGCACAAAGAATATCAATAATTAAAGTACAGAAGCATCTTATTGCTCATGGATGAGGAAGAAAAGTAGTATACATTGTGATGGTTCATTAAAGAGCATCACCTGAACACGATTTCATCCCAAGAACACCTTGTGTATAACAGGAAGTAATGGCAAAGTACACACAGGTACAAAGCGGAGAGAGGGCAAGGAGCAGAATAGGTATGAGAGAGAACAAACTTATACAAGACCGTAATATACATCTTGTAAATATAGTGATACGGTAATTACTTAGCAACATGACTGTGTATTTATCTACTTTGATAAAATCTAAATCCTATATTGCAGCCAACAATAATTACCATGATAACCACAATAATAATAGTCATTATAAGAAATATTGATCTTAAACCCTAAATGAACAATAATCATATTCACAACAGGAATCCACAACATTAAAAGTTCAGTGCAGCCAAAAGGTGCATAACCAACACTAGCTGTCCCTCAGCACAGAAAAAGGCTTGCATGAAGCACTGCTATTACTGTACTACTATTATAATACACCAATGTAAGTATTTAGTGCTTTACCTATTTCCTACTATTATTTTGGCAAGATTATTTGAAACAAAACCATAAACTATAAGTATGAAAGCATATAAACATACCCACACATTTCACAACAGCGTGAACTTTGTCAGTGCACCTAGTTTAAATAAGTAATACGATTTTAAATTTTAATTACATATCCTTTCCGCTTTTATTAACTCAATATATAGAAGGAAAGAAAAAAAAACGTACTACTGCAAGACATTTCAAACAGTGTAGTTGTTGAAATTAAAGTATAAAGTCTGTTATCTTCTCCGTTCATATGAGTGTGGGCGGCTACAGGCGGAGCGCTGCAATACGTTTCATCGAGGGGGAAACTGTGTCTCGTTTTATTAATGAGGTTGTAGGTTTCTCCATTACACTCAACCAGAAAAAAAGTCCTCTTGCCATCTCTCACATGTTGTTCTGTATGAGTCCTAGAATCCGGAGCGCACCTTGTTCTGGTCCTGTATGACTGACTGATTTAACCATTTTTGTATGTGTATATTTTGAAATTGAAGCTTAAGTTCAATGTGTTGGCATCCATCAACAAACACGTTTCAGCTCATGTCTTTAGCAAGCTTCGTGTCACAGAGTAGGTTACACTGTAGTTGACTGCCGTAATGTCTAGTGAGGTTTGCATAAACTTTGATTAATTGCTGCTCAGACGTGTCCTGGAATGTCACTGCATCCTGTTCACAAGGTAAGATCCAGAGCCTGAGTCGGCGTGTGCTAATTAAAGTGTACAATTCTAGCCGCGGTGATGAGAAAGCCCTGCTGCATTCAAACGAGATGCCTTGACACGGCGACAATGTTGACGTAAGGCGACACCAAGTACAGCGTGAAGGAAACACATACAAAGCAGCATCTGGTACCTTGGCCTTGTGCATCGTGCAGGGCTTGACACAGATGCTCGTGCAGAAGGCTGATATTTATACCACAGGTTCTTCTCTGAGAAATGAGGGATATCATTATAGACCATTAACTGGGATATTTCAACAGACATTTAAGACAGGGGTGGATCCAACTGATAAGAAGATTGCTGATGTGTCACCCATCCATAAAATGGGACAAATCTCAAGCTGGCAATTACAGAACAAACTGTCTTACTTGTGTTACATATAAACAATAGCAAAACCTAAAATAGAACTACATATATACTACCTTAATACATGAATGAGTAAACATGTATTCTTTCAGAGCAGTGGCACCATGGATTTAGAAAAGGTAGATCTTGTCTTACCAACCTTTTTGACTATTTTGAACAATATGATTGAGGGGGACAAATTGACGATCTCTGCATTTTGAGGGGGACAAGTCTCCTCCTTCCCCCATAAACCTAAACCTATGTATCTGTCATATAGTCTTTGAAACATCTTTTTCTGCTTTGGCATATTTTAGTGACCTATGGTATTCACCTTGTCTGCCTAGATAAGCCAGGGCACATAGAGTATTGTAATTGTGTAATACATAGGTCATTATATTTCTAATTTCACAGAGATGTCTAGTTCATTTACCTCAAACTGTCATACAAAATACAAGTGACGCTATAAAAAATTACCAGAACTTTATAAATATGTTACAGCACTATTTGAAATGGAAAAACAATACCTTGAATGCAAATAAATGTAACAAAAATAAGCCTGTGATCTTTTTCATAGGTGTCATAAACAGAATGTGCATAAGATGATACAGAATGAGGCCCTGCATTATTTGGTCAGTTTTCATATATTGCCTCCTGCAGATCAACAACATTTAATAAAATCAGCCATCGTATGTAATTTACCACAATGAATGAGCCTCCCACTATCCACACTGGGCAGGATTTCGACTGAGAGAAGAAATGCCTCACATCATAGGAGAACAATTGTTTCTGTCTCTCTATGGGTTGCACCAATGTACACTTAAATCAGATGAACAGGCTTTTCTTGCCCGTCTGAGTGATGTCCTTTGTCACTAGAGAAATTAAACCAGTCACATGTGCTAAATGTATGGGTTTGTACTTAAACAAATGCTTATTGACCCTTGTGTTGCCCATATGCTTGATCAGTCTCTACAACAGTTGATGTCACAGTGGTTCAATAAGTGCATTTTGGCACAAATACAAATGTATCTTTCATCCTGTCATATGCCAACACCCATGAGACTCATCAATATTAAATGTTGCCTTGATACATGGTTGGGCTTCTTTTTACAGAAGCTATCTTGACAGCTTCTCTATGGGAGTAATACTTTGAAGACTGGTGTTGTCACTAGACTTCTTGCACTTTGGTTCTTAGTACTTTTTTCCCCATCACATATCTCTTGTTTAACCTGACATTAAGAGACCTTCAGGTTAGCCCAAGAGACAGGCCCAAGTTAAGCTCAGGTTGGACTCTGTAGTGACTATTTGGGGGTCTTTATTCCATTTTATTTCTTTTAATTCATTAGTTTCTTTATAAGTGTGCCTAGGTCTTGGTAATGCTGGAAAAACTGAGTGCCCAATTAGCTTCTGTTCGCTTTTTTCATTTTCTTTTTCCTTTCCTTTGAAATAGTCAATGTGCGATAATGAATTGGGCTTCAAATGTAAATTAAACAACTTCTGTTCTTCCCTGTGCAGTAGGGATAGAATAGTAAGGCTTTTAATAATTACTTGCCAGTGGCAATTGACAGCCACCGCCTGAGGAGAAGCTATATCAAGGATATCCAATCCTGATCCCAGAGAGACATAGGGGCTTCTTTTTTTTTGTTTTTTTTCTTGGTCCTTAATACATTAAAAAACTCAATTACAAGGCTTTTTATCAGAGTGGCCATTGGTCCCAATTATTGTACAGTGTAATGAATAGCACATATATAACTCCTGCAGAATTGTGTCTCCCCAGAAGCAAGATATGCAACATATTGTCTATACACAACATCTAAATATATAGAGCTTTATTACAGTTTATGTAAGCAGCTGGTAAGTTGCGGATCACATTTTAGATTATCAGGGAAGTGTACACCGATCAGCCATAACATTATGACCACCTGCCTAATATTGTGTAGGTCCCAAAACAGCCCTGACCCATCGAGGCATGGACTCCACTAGACCTCTGAAGGTGTGCTGTGGTATCTGGCACCAAGACGTTAGCAGCAGATCCTTTAAGTCCTGTAAGTTGGGAGGTGGGGCCTCCATGGATCGGACTTGTTTGTCCAGCACATCCCACAGATGCTCGATTGGATTGAGATCTGGGGAATTTGGAGGCCAAGTCAACACCTTGAACTTGTGATTCATCAGACCAGACCACCTTCTTCCATTGCTCCGTGGTCCAGTTCTGATGCCCACGTGCCCATTGTAGGCGCTTTCGGGAATGGACAGGGGTCAGCACGGGCACCCTGACTGGTCTGCGGCTACGCAGCCCAATACACAACAAACTGCGATGCACTGTGTGTCTGACACCTTTCTATCAGAACCAGAATTATTTCAGTCTGTTCTTTCACTAACAAGGCACAGCAGATGCCTCAGCATCAGTAGTTAAGCTTCACGGACAGCTCAGGAATTGATTTCATAAATATTAATTATCCACAAACTAGTTATTTGTTCTTTATGGGAAAGATAACGTAATGATCATGAAATATATACTGGTAAATAGTACACTATTGATAACTGGTGTTATGTCTAAACAGGGAAGTATTATTAATGTGTCTTCCTCTACTGGTGATGAGCCCATGTTTTGTGTTTCGTGCAGTATGTTCACCATGGTTAGATCTGTCGACCACAATCATAACTTTACCAGTAGAAAAATACCTAGGGAATAAGGAATTGGCAGATTGAGTATGTCAACTGGAGGAGCATGTACTTATTCTTAGAAAGATAAAAGAGAATGATTGAGTTTACACAAACTCAGATTCGAAAGCATTTGATTCTTCCTCTAATTCACCTGGCATCGCTGTACCTAGTGAGCGGCCGACACCGGCAGCTACACAATCTCTACACAAACCCCTCAGCAGCGCGTCGGCCGAGTAGGTGCTCATAATTGGTGACTCCATATACTTTGCAGTTTTGTCACCAGCAACATCTGTAAAATGCCTCCTGGGGGCATGAGTTTTTGATATCAGCGCTCGACTAGATGAGCTTTCCAGCAAAAACGTTTCTACTCTGATTGTTCATGCTGGTACAAACGATATAAGATATAGACAATCTGAGATTTAAAGAGATGGCCCTCTACCAACTTTATACAGAGAGGATGAAGCCTTTAGCTGGCTGTCCTCCTAAACAGCTGTTCGGCAAACTGGTGAGCATCAACGAATTTTGGTTTTGTAAACAATTGGGACTGTTTTTGGGAAAGGGCTGGCTTTCACAGAAGAGATGGGCTTTTTGTTATATTATCTGATAACATAGCTTTCTGCCTGAAAACTTGACTCTTCAGAGCACCGGTCAGGATGCAGCCTTGCAGTCCTACACTGCAGTGTATCCTTGAATCATATAGTTATTAATGGACACCAAATAAGCACGAATGGTCGAATGGCCTCCTTTTGATTAGACACTTTCTTATGTTCTTATGTAATGCCCACCATAGCCATTCCCCAATCCTAGATCCCTGCCTGAGGGCATCCAATAAACTACATAGATCTGGAATTATAATTACCACAAACAAAAGTATTAATCATCCTATAAAAACAATAACTCTTCCTAAGCTTGGATATATCCCTTCCTCTTGGGCCCTCGCTTCAATAATCTAAAACTACACAACCGCAATTACCTGCTCACACTATACCCACCATGATAAAGCTTGCAGTCTTAAACATCCGCACACAACCTAGCAAAGCAGCCTTAATACATGACACCGTAACTGACACGCACACCGATGTACTCACCTTGACTGAGACCTGATTAAGACCAGACGACACTATACTAGTGTAGACACATATATACTGTACAGACCTGCGCCTGTCCACTAAGCCTATAGATAATTACACATATTTTGAAATGCTTCATCTAGAACTGAGATTTCGTCCTCCTCTACAGCTTATAGCTATTTATAGGCCTCCAGGCCCCTATTCCACTTTTATGACTGAATTTAGTGATCTAATATCTAGCTTGGCCATAAACTATGATACACTTTTTATATTGGGTGAATTTAACATACATGTTGATATTAAAGAGGACTCCCTGGCTGTGATTTTCCCATCCCCACTAGAGTCCGTAGACTCTGCTCAGCATGTGTCCGGACTCACACCAACACAATTACACACTTGATCTAGTCATTACTCCTGAGGTAGAGATTCATAACCCAATTATATCACGCCAAAACCAGATGATTTCAGATCATTGCCTTATTACCTCCGAGCTCCAAACGGACACACAGGAGCGGAACATAAAATCTTGTGGCTTAAATCCTACTGCGATTTCCAAATGGACTACTCTGTTGCTTACAGCTAGCTTTATCAAAACAGGATCTGTTGTTGAGTTATTACACAACTTCAACAAGACACCAAGCAGTGCTTGAGACATAGTATCTCCTTTTAAGAACCAGAGTAATTAAACCAAAGATGCTCATTGTGGTTTAACAACCAAACTTCTGTAAATGAAGAACTATAAAACGAGAGGTCTTCCACTTGGCATGGGATGACAGTGTTATAAGATACAAGCAACCCCTATCGTATAGGCCTGCCTACTACTCCAATTTAATAGAGGCGCATTAGAATAACCCGTGGTTTCTTTACAACACAGCAGGCAGGGCCCTCAGGGGTCATCCCTCCCACTATCACCTGCAATGACTTTATGGATCATTTCAACAGCAAAGTAGTGATATTATAAAGCAGAAACATCCCCACATATTATAGCTGACAAGTGCAGTCCTACTCAGTCCTTGCATACCTTGGACTCGTGTAACTTAGTAAATCATCACCAATTAGTTTCCTTAATTACTAACATGAAAACCACTACCTGTGCACTACACCCCATACCTACTAAACTGCTAAACGAATTTCTGGCATAATTATCAACCAAATATATAATATTATTAACAGCTCTCTATCCTCAGGCTCTGTTCCTGAATCCTTTAAAAGTGATGTAATTAAATCACTCTATAAAACTCTAATGCAGACCCTAATTCACTTAAACACTACCGACCTATTTCAAATCCCCCCTTCCTGTCTAAGGTTTTAGAGAATGTAGTTGCAAATTTTCAAAAATAATATTTCAATCAGGTTTTTGCTCAGGACACAGTACTGAAATGGCCCTATTGAAAGGAATAAAGGTTGGGTTTTTGTCTTCCGACTAGCGCTTTACTAAATACAAATTGATGATGATATACAAATATATATATGAATAAAGAGTGATAATGCTATAGTATGTTTCCTTAAGACAAAAAATATGCAAAACTGCTTCTGAAATTAATTTATTTCACAAGAGCACTTCACATTATGCTTGTAAAATAGAAAGTGAAATAAGGCATTTTGTGAATGCTTTAGATAAAATGTACAAAGCAAAATATAATGCTGGAAAGGATTTAGAATTTATTATAGCTATTACAAAAACAGCAGAGCACTCAGATAAGATTTGATTGAGAGAGAGAAAAGTGCTGATAGCTGTGGAATGATATTTCAGAAAACATCCATTTCATCTCACTTTCATGCAAATCAATGGGATCCAGCTGTGACTCACAATGGACACCTAACACAAATTCAAACAAATACAAAGTACATCCTGAATAACCTTTTTGAATGTAATAGCAGAGAATGATGTGACTCGACAGCATTTAGTTACAGAAAATTTGAAATATAATTGGGTCTCTACCGGAGAACTAAACTGATGGACCATGATTTTGCTGAGGAGTTACTCTGGAACAAACCATAATGGAGTCGGTAGTTGATTAATTTGTCTGGTGTGTCGGTGTCCATTGCATTGCAAAGAATTAGTGCGAACTTGGAAAAAACGCTTGTGACCTCACAACCATGAGATGCATTCACTGTCAGTTCGTATGTCTTTTATAGCACAGTAAGGACGTTTTTTTTTTAAACTACATGACCATTGCAGTATGTCTTTACTTTTGGGGACAAGTATTAAAGACATATTGTCTACTGACTACTATCCTGTAATCTTTATCATGAAGACATAAGGATTTAAAGAGAGATGAAAATGTTACACTTCAAGAAGGAAATGGGGATTTACTCCTTTTAAGTGATGGACAGTTGCCTCCAAATGTATTCATCTCCTTGATAAAGTATCATCTAAAAATGGATGTTCCCCCTGCCCCAAAAAATGAATACAAGAGGAGGTGTACATTCTGAAAAGAAGTGCTTCATCTGGGAGTTCCACTAAACCTCTAAATGTTAATAGAAGCTTTTGAAAGTCACCTTCATTGCCATTAGGAATAAAAGGAGGCTGCACACAAAAGCGATTTAGTCAGTACTATTCGTCATTTCAGGCAAAGTCAGAGAATTATCTGAAGATCTCAGGCAATGGGTTATCAACCGCCACATTTCTGGTGACAGCTATAAAAAATTCATAAGGAGGTAAACATTGAAGTTTTTAATGTAACGTCCATTGTGAGAGGTTCAAGGTTAGTCTGGTGGTTAATACTTTACCAGGAAGGGTAAACAAGGATGTTTCAGACTCCTCTTGCCCTGTTAGCAACTCGAGCCTCCTAATCGCCAGACCTGGAACAGAGAAAAGAAATCAGTCAGTATTCAACAACTTCACATGAGGGCTAAGCTTCAGTGCTTTGAGAGGACTACTTTCAGGAGTCCACGATGACATTGTGTTACGGTGTCTTTGTATATCTTTAGGATTTTTTGGACTTTTAATGTTGTTGTGCTTTAATATTTGAAAATTGAATGCACTCTTACAACATCATCAAATCTGTGTATAATTTGTGCTTTCAAAAGACTAGGGCAGGCTGATTTGCCACTCTGCCAGGTCCCTTGTGCTGTAATCAAACTCAATGGCAAATGGGACATGTTCTGGAAAGATCGCCCAGGGCCACACTGGACTTCAACAATAGTTCCCAATCCTAGTAAAATGGGTTTTCACCACATGAGGAATTGTTTCTCATTTTATGACTGACAATCACAAGATACCAAGGAATTGCTTAGTCTAATTCAATTTGGAGGCTCTCTGAGCCATCGACACATGAGGCAAAGGTTACATGTGTATTTTAGGACAGGTAGAAAAAAACATATTATTATTATTCAACTTTACAACTGCTGTGTCCAGTGTAGTATTTTTCCTCAGGCATTATTCAAGCTGTTCAAGCTGGGTAAAAACAGAGAAAAAATAGAAAAAGGGTGATTGTCTATTGCAGTATTTTAAGACATATAATTCATTGGAAAGATCAACTCAGAGAGAGAACGTAAACACATAGAAGTAGATATCATATCACATTCAACGTGATGACTGCAGTAAGGAAATTAACTACTATTTGAATTGCAGTTTTGAAGGTAATAAAGGAACAAGATCACAACCTATAAGCACCCAACCCAGTCCTTTAGCATGACTAGAGAATACTAGTCAATTGCAATCACTTGCTGAAGTGACACAAAACAACCCTCAAGAGTGTGTTACACTAAAACATATACTGTAGAGTTGTATTACATAAAAATGGTTTGCCCTACACATCGCTCATAGATGCATTAATAGTATTACATCAAATAATTATTAAAATTAAAAAAAGTTGTGTGAGTGAAACCAACCTGTGCAACCTAGTTTCACGAGAGAAACATTAAAACATTGATGATTTTGTAGATGTGGTATCTGGAGGAAATATGTTACGTGGGCAACTTTGATACGTTTCTCCAATTAAACATAATCTGCTTTGAAAGTCAGCAATGTTTTCCCCTCTCATTACCAAGTATTATCATCACATGGCCCAGAAGCAATACATTATTCACTTTTATTTTGAAGTATTAAAAAATATAAACTCCAGGTTTGATTCGACTCCGGGACAGCAATTTATCCCAGATTGCCTAGACATAGTTCACATGTACCTCTTTACTGATGGCCAGACGCAAGCAAACCACAGTGCTGTGCAAATCCTCGGTGCGTGTGGTCTGTGGAAGCTGAAAGGCAATAAAATTAACGAACCAGTTGACTGATTGCATTTTGAAAAGGTATTTGTGCTATCGGAAGGAGGGAGTGGGAGGGCGGTGTTGGCTGGAGGCTGAACCAGCACTGCCAGTAAACGCCCCTTCCTCCCCCACGTTAAAAGATTGTGACACTTTGCAGTTTTATTGAGTTGTTTGCTGTTAAGAAAAAATAAAAGGTGTAAACCCTGACTATGGCAGTAAGCGTTTTAACAGTTTTCTTACCATTCATGCCTTTCCTGGAATCATGATTCACAGCTTTCTGAATCACAGGCCATGCAGTTAAATGACCTCTTGGGAATTTACATTGCATTGGCTTTGCTTTATTTATTTTGCACTCATTCATGTAGGCCGTGAGGACTCCAGGTAAAGGTGTTTTTTATTTTTTACAGGTGCTTATCTAACTAAGCCTAGCAGTTACATCCCATCCTCCCAACATATATAAGGCCAGATTAAATAAAAACTTAGAAAACTACAGAACTGTACTCAGTTGCAGTTTAATTTTTAGTAAGATGCCATTTTCTTATAATCATAAATGTAACCGCTATGATGAACAGGTTTGTAGTTTTCTATTAGCGGGTGGGTCAAAGTTTTGATTTAATCTGGCCCTTGGTGTTGCTTTATAATGTTTAAACATAATGACCCAGTGCATTAAAGTCGTGTTAATCTGCAAGGATTGGTTTTGTATTTGGTTTAAATGGTCACTATAAGTAAACCAAATACAAAATCAGTTTTTTTGTTTGTGTGTGGTGCGTAACACTTTGATGTAACTAAAACTAGAGCCTTGGAAAAAGTTTGTTCTTCTTACAGTGGCGATTTGCAAAATGTTATTAAAATGTATAGCATGAATTTAGTTTATCAAAATATTGGTGCCTTGGCAAATCAAAACAGATTACCATGGGGAGCTGTAAAGAGGCACACTATCAAAAAACCTTGAGCGAGCTGATATGCTGTAAATGAGGTTATACACCTTCTCAGGTTTTTCAGATCTAGTCTCGACAAGGATTATAAAATAACCTGATTCATTACTGCAGCAGCGGCACCATTACAGAATTGTTAAATGACTTCAATAGTACATCTTGTGAGATGCTTGTGAAGAACAAACATTTATGTCGGATCAAACGGGTCAAAATATCTTCACACATTAGGTTTCACATTGAATAGATTTGTTGAAAATTAAATTCCCCCTATCTTTAGAGATTTTATAATGTTTTCCAGGCAGGTGATCACAGGAGCGCTCAATTACCTATTTTAACCTGTCCTGCTTCTCTGTGGATCTTCATGCGGGAATATAATAAATGTAATATAATAAAATGACACACTTATACTTACTCTCGATGGGTATTCCAGATTGTATTTTGTTTCCTAAAATGTATTTGTGTTAGAAACCTAATGCTAAGGGATGTGTAAGCTGTTGAATATGAGTTCATCTGCCTGTGAGTTCCCCTGTTGGTGTAGACTCTCTTCCTGCTGTCAGAGAACAGACATTAAAGGCCCAGTGTGCCGTTCACGTGGTGCATGTGATTGAGCAAATCAAATAAGGCCATTGAAGGAAACCTCTGCTTCCATGAATAGTTGCTTGCAGGGTAAAGTCATTATTTAGCGGTAACTAAACTGTAAAAGAGGCAAGCTTAATGGAAAGATATTATTTACTCATACATGGTATCCGTAGATAGCTGCTCCACTCTCACATTCTTCTCGAGGGTAATGTACAGTACTGTGAAAAAGTTTTAGGCAGGTGTGAAAAAATGCTGTAAAGTAAGAATGCTTTCAAAAATAGACATGTTAATAGATTATATTTATCAATTAACTAAATGCAAAGTAAGTGAACGGAAGAAAAATCTAGATCAAATCCATATTTGGTGTGACCACCCTTCGCCTTTGCCTTCTAGGTACACTTGCACAAAGTCAGGGATTTTGTAGGCATATAGTCAGGTGTATGATTATACCAGGGGTTCCCAATGTCTGGTGATGGAGGGCCAATTATCGGAGGTTGCATAGGATGGGGGGGGGGCCGCAGTAGAAAATGAATCACCAATGAAAACAAAATATGTCCCAAATCATACCTTTTTTATTTCATATACATTTCTGTTAGGGAACTTTTATTCTTATTTTATTATTTTCCCCCAAATTACATGTGCAATTTGTAACAGAAAATGTACAGAAAGTGTACAAATATAGTAAAGGTTTAGAAAAGGGGTGGTTGAAGGTTAGCTTTGGGGGGCCGCACCAAACATCCTCAAGGGCCGCATTTGGCCCCCATGCCGCACTTTGGGAACCCCTGGATTAAACAATTATACCACACAGGTGCTAATGATCATCAATTCAATATGTAGGTTGAAACACAATCATTACCTGAAACAGAAACAGCTGTGTAGGAGGAATAAAACTGGGTGAGGAACAGCCAAACTCAGCTAAGAAGATGAGGTTGCTGAGGACAGTTTACTGTCAAAAGTCATACACCATGGCAAGGCTGAGCACAGCAACAAGACACAAGGTACTTATACTGCATCAGCAAGGTCTCTCCCAAGCAGACATTTCAAGGCAGACAGGGGTTTCCAGATGTGCTGTCCAAGCTCTTTTGAAGAAACACAAAGAAACGAGCAACGTTGAGGACCGTAGATGCAGTGGTCGGCCAAGGAACTTACTGTAGCAGATGAAAGACACATCATGCTTACTTCCCTTCACAATCGGAAGATGACCAGCAGTGCCATCAGCTCAGAATTGACAGAAAACAGTTGGACCCTGGTACACCCATCTACTGTCGGGAGAAGTCTGCTCAGAAGTGGCCTTCATGGAAGACTTGCGGCCAAAATCTCAACATCATGGAGTCTGTCTGGGATTACATGAAGAGAGAGAAGCAACTGAGGCTGCCTAAATCCACAGAAGAACTGTGGTTAGTTCTCCAAGATGTTTGGGCCGGCCTACCTGCAGAGTTCCTTCAAAAACTGTGTGCCAGTGTACCTAGAAGAATTGATGCTGTTTTGAAGGCAAAGGGTGGTCACACCAAATATGGATTTGATGTAGATTTTTCTTCTGTTCACTCACTTTGCCCTTAATTAATTAACCTGCCTACAACTTTTTCACAGTACTGTACTTCTTCATGATGTGTGCTGTCAGACCATCTGTTTCCTTTCATCCTACTAGCACACAAATGGCAGCGGGCAAATTTGGCATCAGATGGAGGCCTGACGTGATTCTCGCTGATCATTTTGCTGGGTCACTGCCACTTAACCAACCACAGAGGTCTCTATTGCACAGCGGCCCGAGAAAGCCACAGCAGACTTCGATTCTCTCCAGTCCTGGTGGATCTCTGCCTATTATTACTCTCACTCAGGGGAAATCCCTGTCACAGTTGACTACTGACAGGGCCTAAACTCAAACAAGCCAGTTTGAATTTGCATTTGAGTGTTGGGGGAAAAAGGCAGTTTCTGAGTTATCATGAGACAAAATTAGCACAATAAAAGTAAGAAATTGATTTGAGTTAACTATCACATCTGTGTTATATTATATGCATTTCATGTTTTCCAAATACATATTTATTATTATTATTATTATTATTATTATTATTATTATTATTATTATTATTATTATTATTATTATTATTATTCTTGGACCAAAATCTATTACATTCAATGAAAGCATGTATTTAAATATTTGTGAGTGAAACACTTATTTATGCTGTCACAAAAAAATTGTTTTAGCCCACACAATATAATTTATTCAATTCAAAATATTGAAAGTTAAGACCTTGGGTTATCATGAAAATAATAATATTTGAAAAGCTACATTGGTATACATTTAAAATCCTCACATGCACCATTATCACTGAATGTTCCAACTCAGTTTGTATATATATTTATTTGGAAAATATCCTGAGTTTTCCGCTGATCATAAACTGTCCATGCTAAGAATTGCTAGGATGTCCTTAGATATCTGTATCTCATTTTTCAAGCCAACTTTTGGACAAGATTGTTTTCCAAAGAACACACCATCAGCATTCTCCCCGGGGAAATCCCCTTGGAAAATAAAATCTCAGTGCACATTTTTATCAGAAAATACCACTTGGAGCCGAGGACCACTACATTTTATTTTAAATGCAATGGTTGTGCCTTACATTACTGTAGAAATATCTTGCCTCGATGGCTATGATTCATATAATTCATTTTTTATTTAACCAATACGTTAACCCTTTAAGGTGCGTGGCCTGATTGCACGGCAGTCCAGATTGAATCGGGCCATCATATTCCCCATTTAAGCAGAATTTAAAAATAATGATTTGCATATGATAGGAATCTACTTATTATACATGCATCAATAAATTGTATGTTGTCAAAGACATTATTTTACTTATTTATTTAAGATATTTCACAAGATTTTTCTTAGTCTGCCTAGATGAACAAACATATTTGCAATGGTAGATTATATCAAATTCTTATATTCTTCCCATAACACAATTATGGGTAATTTAATCAATTTAAAGAAAACAGACTTAAAAAGATTCTTCAAGTGCATCCATAATTATTTCTTTGGAATAGCAATAGACAACAGGATGTGCTATCAACGGACATTTTGTGGAAATTGTCATGATATCCTGTTAAATATACTCACAGTGTTTGTTTCTACTTAAAATGATAAACCATACATTGATTTAATAATGAAATAATGCATTCTCAGCCACCATTACCAATGCTGGTCAATGTTTTAAACATTACGAGAAATGTACGAATATAGTAAAAGGCTCGTTTGAAGCATGATGTAATTGAAAACATCGGAGTAATGTGCCTGTCATTCCCAAATATGATGAGCTTGTTACTTCGCTTTGCTTTCCAACACTACAAATGTCTAAGTCTAAGCAGTACTCTTGCTGTACAGAGCTGTACAGTTTTGGGATAAATTAGTTGGGGAGTTATAGAGGAATTAAAGTTCAAATTTTACAATGCATCAACTGTGTAACACATAATTAGGTAATGCATTGTTCAACACATAGGATCATTTTTCACTATCAGATTACACTAATTGATTTAACTGCCTCTCTTTGTATTAGTAATTTATATGGAGGATAATGACCCGAATCTGATGAACTCGACTTCTCAAATCACTGGAAGAAGTTGACCTGCTGCTTTGCATTGTTCTCTTAGCTCTGGAAAAAAGATACGTCCAAAGAATTTGTTTTGGAAAAGGATATTTTAAGGTAATGCAAGCACAAGAGGGAGCATATTCATGATTAAGAAATACTTGGATTAAAAACTGAAATCAATACATAAGAAGGATTACTCGGGAAAGTTACAAGTTTAACTCTTAGATAAATGTTAGTGTTGTGTGAAAAATCACTCAATTTTTGGTACACCGTGAAATTGTGCTGCAGTGGAAATTAAACAAGACCTCGGAGGATATAACCATTTTTCACCTTGAAGTAACGCTTGGATGCCGTGAGAATGAATGTCTAGAACGCTTTCCGAAAATGTATGTGGTTTACAAAATATTGCTGCAGAACTGAACTATACTTACAAAAGAGCCGCAGTAGTTTGACGCACACAGTTTCAGACAGTGCCCTGTGTTAGTCATGACATAATAATGCTGTTTGACTACAAACTAAAAACAGTGATTTCCTGGTCAGGCAATGCGATCATGATATCATTGTGATTTGTTTTCCTACAGCCGGAGAGTGAAATGTGATGTGTAATAACCCAGTATGTCTGTACTTCGTGAGACAGGTTCCCACCCATCAATGTGCCTAAGAGAATGTACACTTTGTCACATTATATACGTATGTGCAATTCATACGGCATTGATTATATCTGAGTTTGAAAACCCAGATGTAATCGTAGCCTGGAAGAAGATATGAATCAGTGCTGGCCTTGAGCACTTGTGTGCCAATTGACAAAATGCCTGAATGCAAGCCCACGTTCAGGGCAGTGTGTAACTTGTGCAACACCAAAACATGCATCAAATTTCAATAGAACATAATGGTGAGTAATAACGCACATAAGTCATGCATTCATCACGTTTCTTTTGATGACTGTGGGATATCTGAGCAGAAATGAAAGTTGGAGACCCATTGGGATGTCGCAGGGAAGGAGACAACACAAAATAAAGACTATCTATTGGTCACCAGAAGAGTTTGTGACAGACATTTTGAGCATTATCCGTTTCTGGTTCTTTCCCTACATGTCTGACCAATCCTTCCACGTTTCCTGATGTGACATTTTCTTTACACATATCTTCTACCCTAAGGTACAGCGCTGAGATGTGTCCTTTACTCTCTGCCCTTCTAAGGTTTCTCTCATCTCCGGTTGTGGCTTTCCTATGTCCAACATATTGATAATGCTTATTCCTATCTTTCCTGTTGTTTTTACATGTGTTCTTGCAACTGTCTCTCAAGTATCTCCAACTGGAGGAATCCACACCACCTCAAGATCAACCAGATCAGAACCCTTCTTCAGCTATGCAATGTTAGGAGATCAAGCAGTGGTGAAAGTCATTTTTTTCCACTACCTAAATAAGCAGATCATAAAGGGGCTAATTTCAAGCCATCGATTGACAGGCATGCCATATGATATTCCCTGTAGAGGATTGTTTATGGTTGTATTGTGGATATACAGTACCCTCCACAATTCTTCACACCCTTAATAAAGAAATAAAAAAGAGTAAAAAATACTACAATAACAAATACAGGTCATGAACTATATTGTTTGCTCACAAATTGGTGAAATTATTTTATACTAACACAACTGCTCTGAGAAAAATATATGTAATATGTTTTTCCCAAAAAAGATACAAGTTTAAGAGTTAAAAAAAGAAAGGAGATGACTGATGTAAAATATGTCTCAGTTAAACAAGATTATTCATTTTTTTAGAAATGTAAAGTGTCAGAAAATGTTCAACCACAGTATTAACACTTAAAATTGTATTGTATATGTCTTGGGAAGATGAATCAAGTCAACAAGAATATGCTCAGAATATACAACAATTTATTGACCTAGGTGCTGGTTAATCAAAGCAAATCAATGGAGTAAAGTCTTGGAGTATTTATATTTTATGAGGTTCAAACAAGTAGTATAGTAGTAGTTTGAACCTCATAAAACATGAATACTCCAAGTAGATATTACTAGTAGTATTTATAATTGTATGATTTTAAACTGTTTCATTTTAGGAATAATTGTCATAGAACAAAATGACAGCCTTTATTTCTATTTTTAAAATGATTATGAACCTTAATAATACATTCTGACAAGGCTGGAATCTTGGAATAAACATTATGCAGAATGAGAATAACTGAGTAGCAAACTGCAGTGTTATTGCTTTTTAAAATGCATAATCCTTTTTATGTCTGCAGATCAATACAACCTATCCTGACATATGTTTGTTTGCTTTGGCGCTGTGTTTTAAGACTGAGCCATTGAGACAGATAAATAAATACAGTTTTAGTTGAAAGCATACAGAGCCTTCCACTGAAATTGTTATTCAGCGATTTGTTTACCTTAATGCACATATTATTTAATTATCTATTCATATCTATATCTTTGATGAAAAAGAATTCAGCCCAGAGAAAACTGTTAACACCCCAACTGACTGCTATGTGTACATTTGACTCCATTAGTTTCTATGGAGTAGCAGTTAAAGCTTTACCCCCATCCCCCCAAAAAATGAAAACACAAGGAGAGTGCAACACTATTTAAGGTTGGCAGGGCATACTTTTGGAAGTACGCACATGGTCACTGAATGACAAGCACATTGCCGTCTTCAGCCAGGTCTGCAGTAGCCTACACTAACTGTGACATATTTTGTATTATCTGGGGAAAACAGTGATTGTTTATCCCTTTATACAGCACATTTACTTACACTGTGCTTTCCAGGAGCTGTACGTTTTGTGCCATAAGTGAAGAATAGGCTTATTTGGCTTTTTTTGATTTCTAAGCCTTTAAAATCGAAGGCTTTATTTAATTTGTTTTGTAAATATTGTAAGTAAAGTGGAGGGCACATTAGCACTCCAAGGCCCAGGAATTTACAAAACAAAGGGGTGAATATTGTGTTGACAGCACCCTCTGTTCACCAGGTTATTTATTTATGTATGTCGGTATTTATTTATTTATCTATTTATTTATTTATTTATCTAGGAATTTGTGGATATTGGTAGTGAGATCAGCCCAATACCATTTTAAACCTCACTGCATGCACAGGGACTCACATTTCACATAAAAGTGTATGTCTGCTTAATTATCTACTACTACATTTAAGGATGAATCAGATACAGAGAATTGTGCAGCATATGGATACATGTATGTCATGTTTATGAAAATACAAATGATAGACCTTACATATTGTATAAGTCCCTTGATAAGAAAGAACATGTGCTGCTTTAATATGCCTGATGATGCACCTGTGAAATTACTAACACAACAGCAGATGAGTGAAGCCTTTTTGGTCTTAAAATAAACATTCTTCACTCCAGCACAACAAAGACTTGGCAGATTCACGACCTCTGTTCACTGAAGTACAATGGTGTGAGTTGTTGTAGTAAAACAATACATCTCTGACAATAAACAAGCAGGCACTTTTTTTTGTATCCTTCTTTTATAAACAACTTCTTGTTCTCTTACGTTAAATTAATGTATGTAAACTGCCGTCTGTTATTTCCTGATTACCTGATGCCAGCTGTTCAGATTGTTTTCCATTAAATGTTCAGAGTTGTTATCAATATCGATGGCCAGTTCATTGTCTTCTTCTTCATGGCCTTATGTTATTTTACAACTCCCTTATTTGCCTTCCATATTCACAGTGTGAATACAGTGTAATGAAGTTGACCGCCTTATAATTGCATGCCAATGATAGCTTTGATTTCTTATTTAATGTTTATGTACCTTGGTTTGTTTGTTTTTAAAGATATTAATTATAATAACAACAACAATAAGAAGATTTGTTTTACTGTATTTATTTTTATAGGGCTTTGATAAAAGGAGTCCCTTCTAACTGGAGTGAGGTTGTTAGTGGAGTTCCACAGGGATCAGTACTAGGGCCTTTGCTGTTTCTAATCTATATTAATGATCTGGACTCTGATAGTTTGCAAACTTGTCAAATTTGCAGATGATACTAAAATAGGTGGCTCAGCAGATACAATCTTGACAGCACAGGTTATTCAAAGGGACTTTGAACTAATTAAAATAATGATCGGGATGCCATTTTTGAAAGAACACCTTTGTGTTTGTATAATTGTATAATCATCAACGCTGTTTTTTCTGGAATGGGAAAAACTACAGTAAGTCCTGTAGATACATTTGTTTTGCAAAACAAAAGTGTTGTAACAGTGTTCAGCTGTCGGTTCTGAGACACAGAACTCTGTGCTCTCTGGAGTAAACAGGGCTGCTCTTTTATTCTTACTCTGTTCTTACACAGCTCTGATAAGAGCTAAAGGCTGCACCCGAGACACAGACGGGTTGGGGAAGGCAGGAAGGCTGTCTTACACTTTTACTGTCTCAATCAGGGTATGACAGACAAAGGTTAGCACAGGAGGGAACAAGGGACACAGGACACAACACTGACTCTCCAGAAAACCTTCTGACTATTCACAAACACTGATCCCTCAAATTGGAAGCTGTAGGCATTCAGGGTAATGTAAGTAGATGGATTATGAACTGGTTGATGTATAGAAACAGAGGGTGTTGATTAGAGGAGTTGCTTCTAACTGGAGTAAGGTGTTAGTGGAGTTCCACAGGATCAGTACTAGGGCCTTTGCTTTTTCTAATCTATATTAATAACTGGACTCTGGGATAGTTAGTCAAATTTGTTAAATGTGCAGATGATACTAAAATAGGTGGCTCAGCAGATACAATCTCGGCAGCACAGGCTATTCAAAGGGACTTAGATAATATTCAGTTGTGGGCCGACACCTGGCAAATGAAATTCAATGTGGACAAGTGCAAGGTATTACATGCAGGTAACAAAAATGTCCACTATAATTACACTATGGGAGGAATAGAACTAGATGAAGTAATGCATGAGAAAGACCTAGGAGTCTATGTGGACTCCTCACTTTCTCCATCCAAACAGTGTGGGGTAGCAATAAAAAAGGCAAACAGGATGCTAGGGTACATAAAAGTATATATATAAAAGTGTAAAACAAGGGCAGTAATCCTCCTCAGACTGTACAACGCACTAGTTAGAGCTCATCTGGATACTGTGGACAGTTCTGGGCTCCACACTTCAAGAAAGATATCGCTGCTCTAGAGGCAGTTCAGAGGAGAACAACCAGACTTATTCCAGGTCTGAAGGGAATATCCTACTGAGAGACTGAGGAACCTGAAACCTTTCACCCTGGAACAGAGGAGACTATGTGGGGACTTGATCCAAGTCTTCAAAATCATGAAAGGCATCGACCACATCAAACCAGAGGAGCTTTTCCAGATCAGCAGGGACACACGCACCCGGGGACACAAATGGAAATTGGGCTTCAAGGCATTCAAGACAGAAAACAGGAGACACTTCTTCACACAGAGAGGCGTCACAATCTGAACAAACTCCCCAGCGATGTGGCTGAAGAGACAATTTGGGAACATTCAAAAACAGACTGGATAGGATCCTTGGATCACTTAGTTATTAATGGACACCAAACGAGCACGATGGGTCAAATGGCCTCCTCTCCTCCTGTTCTTATATTTACTTACTATTATGTTACCCCAATTTGCATGGACTCTAAAATAAGTAATACTAATCTGTTCTGCTAGAATTTCTTAGAATTGTATCACTCATCTTGTCAATTTAAGAAGGTTTACAATTCTATTAACATTCAGACATTTTACAACCCTGTCTTTGTTTCAAAAGATTACCTGGGCCAGGTGGCAAACCTTCATATACATCTATGGTTAATTTGGGGGAAATGTTTAATAATCTAGATTCATGTTTTCCTTTAAATGGTACCAGATAAGATTTAAATATATTTTTAAATGAATTGTTCCCTAGCCGTCAACAATATCTGTCATTAAATGTGTAGACATCCTCTGTGTTTACTAAACACATTCACACACATGCACATTGAATTAAAAATAAACTTTCTACAACCCCGCAGCAGCAGCAGCAGCAGCTTGCACCTGATCAATATTGCCTTCACAGCACTGGGTGGAGAATGCCGTGTTTTTCATGCAAAACAACATTCATTGTATTAGTTTTTAGGCAGCACATTAGTCTTGCCTTTGTGTTTATTGCAGCAGTTACACATAAATATGAACGATAGTATAGAAAATTGAATTCAATGGGTTCAGTTTTTGAAGGCTGCAGAAAATGTGAATACATGCTATAGAGTGACATACACTTTTAAACAATAATCACACCAATGCATCTGATTTTACAGCTGGTTTGCTACAGGTTCCTGTCTCACAGATTAAGATTGAGGTCAGGTGAGATAATGTAACAGAAATAAAGAAAAGTATGAGAAAACAGGCCACTATATAATAAAGTGTTGATAGAAAAACAATGTATGGAGAGAAATAAATCCAAGGAACATGTTGAAGAAGAGAATATAGACAGAGATTCAGCTTCTTGACACTATTTTATGTATAATGGTTACACACATGGTAGTGTAGATTGTGGGTTGGTAAAGGTTGATTTTCCTATTTCTTTTCATCACAAATCCTGTTCCAATTAATGCTAAATTGCTAAAGATCTTGAGTAACGGGGTCGATCATTTAATTAATGTATTTCCTGAAGTCCTGAAAATAGAATTGAAAGAGCCCAGGTTTACTGCGATCATTTACATTTGTAATTATAGAAATTTATAATGCAAAGACTTTAGGGAAAATTGGATATAATTGTAAATAACAGTATATATAACTAAAATAATCTTTGTCAAAAATAGTTATTAAAGTATAGAAGGGGAGTAATGAAGCTTGAGTGACAGACCTCAAACTGTTAAACAGTGTAGACATGGATCACCTTTATCAATCATACAGAGGCAGACGGTAATTTTTAATTAAGTCGTGAATTTGAGAGGTTAGTATGTAGAGAAACGATCAATTGTGAATGCCATAGAGAGCTGCTGCAAAATGAACAGTGATGTGTTCAATTTGCTTGCCAAATTAATGGGTTTCAAGGCTGTGAGAGTTGTTCAGTAAATGTTCAGATAGGAAGACAAAATACAAGGACTGACTGAATCATAAAGGTTTCAATAGTGAATCAACCATATCTTGCTGGACCTTTTTTTGTGAAATCAAATAATAAAATAGGCAAAAGGATATTTATGTATACAACAATGATTTCATTTCCCAAAGGGGTGCTGTTATGTTCTGCTATGTGTTGATCCCCAGCGTGCATTTAACATTACATTTAATCTGCCAAAATCAATAGGTTGCGATTACAACCCTGGTTATCTGAAAAAAGAAGCACTGCCCAAGGGTGAGGGGTTTCTGCGCACTTCCATAGGAACCCGATTGAAAACGTCACTCTATCAAAGCTGCCATTGGCCCCTGCGCACGTCACCCAGAACAGGTCCCTTCAGACTTCATGTTCTATAAAATGTGACGTCAGCGCAGGTTCGTCCTCTTTTGCCAGGAGCTATGACTCCCGTGCGACCTTGCAACCCTTGGGCAGTGCTTCCTTTTCAGATAACCGGGGTTGCATTCGCAACCTGTCGTTATCTTTCAAGTCGGAAGCACTGCCCAAGGGGGAGGGTTTACTGTATAACAAATCCCAGGGGCCCCGTAGGACCACACCGACCAATACAGAGAGGAGAGCCCCACTGTGCTGACAACT